>NC_072736.1:70828483-71096723 GCF_026930045.1 Uloborus diversus | reverse complement strand
GTCTGAGTGAAATAATATGATCGAATTATTGTACTTTTTTGTATTTTTTTTAAATTCGACGTCAGCGGCTAATAAGGCCTACCAAAGTTGACCGTAGGCCTTATTATACTCCTTTTTTTGTAACGTAGTTTTTCAGCTGTGCATCTTATTTTGAACCTTTCTCAACATGGTATGAGTGTTTATTAGTAATTGCGACTTTTTACGACTTGGTTCATTCTTATTTTAGTGCCTACATCATGATGCCCCCCAAACGAGCACTGTGGTCTGATAATGACTTAGTGTCGGCTGTCCAAGCAGTAAGAAGAGGTATGCTGAGCTCATATAAAGCAGCTGTGAGGTATAATGTTCCCAGGAGAACCATTAGAAACCATCTCCAGACCGGAAGTTTGAAAAAAACACTTGGAAGAAAATCTATTCTCAGTGATGACCAGGAAGCTGATCTTGTCATCAGAATTTTGAGGTTTTCTGAAGTAGGGTTGCCTGTGACACCACTTATTCTCCGACGCTTGGTTTATAAATTTTGTGAGCTTAATAACATAAAGCATAATTTTAAAAAACTTGCTAAAGTTGCTGGTAAAGATTGTTTTAAAGCATTTATGAAAAGACACCCGGAAATATCTAGACGAAAAGCTCAATTTATGAACCCGGCCAGAGCTCAAAAGCTTAAAAAATTTATCGTCAATGATCACTTTAACAGACTGAATGAAATTTATGATAATCTGGACTTGAGAAGTCATCCTGAAAGAATATACAACATGGATGAGAAAGGCTGCCTTCTCACAATTCACCACCAGCAGACTGTTTTGGCAAAGAAGGGACTAAAAGAGTGCATTTACAGTCTTCGGAACAGTGTCACAATAGCTGGATGTGTAAATGCAGTTGGTACTGCTATACGACCAATGATAATATTTAAAGGCAAACTTTTGAAGGCAGAATTATATGACAATTTGCCACCGGGTTCTTTGGTAGAAAAATCTACAAAGGGTTATATGACTAATGAACTTTTTACAGAATTTCTAAAGCACCTATCTAGATTTAAAAGTGCAGGAAAGTCCCTTTTAATATTTGATGGAGCGGTTTGTCACCCAGACTTAACAATCGTTGAAGTCGCCGATTCATTCGATACATCATTATACTGTTTACCTTCGAACACCACTCATGAACTCCAACCCCTTGATAAAGTCGTCTATCGATCATTTGAACACCACTGGGATGCAGAAGTTTTATCATTTATGGAACAAAACCCAGACAAAAAGCTCACCAAGGCACGGTTTAATGTTATTCTTTCAAATGTCTGGTCTAAATGCGTGACACATAGTAACATTACAAGCGGCTTTAAAGCCACTGGTTTGTATCAATTGAATCCACAGGCTATTTCAGAAACAGCTTTTGCTCCGTCTGTATTAACAGAATTTCCAGCTCCAGAAGCTGACAAATTTCAAGAAAAAAATTCGCAACCTCGCACCTTCCTCACGCCAATAACCCTAAGGCATTCCACATCGACAGCACAAGATGAAATAATTAATAGTACCCCAAACAAACCTCCTGGAACCACGTACGGCATGGTTTACGGTTCTAGTTCGGACGATGAAGAGGACAATGTACCACTAGCTCAACTAAAAAAAAAGCATTTCAGGAGCTTATGCGTACTCCAGTGAAAAATACTGAAAAAACATCAATTTTAAGAAGAAAATCTATTAATTATCGAGGAATTAAAGTCACCAAAGAACTGTTTGAAGAATATAGAAAAGAGAAAAAAGCAAAAAATGATGTCAACCCTCAAAGAAAGACGATTAAAAAAAAACAAACGATGCTAGTTGGTACTGTCACGCTTGTGAGGAGGATAAAATGATTGACATGAGGCCCTGTTCAAAATGCAACAGGTGGTATCATGAGCAATGCGTCGGTTTGACAGCCGATGACGAAGATATTTTTGAGTGCCCTGACGGCTGTTAATTTTTTTTTTTTTATTTTTATTTTTTTTTTGAAGATTTTCAGCATGAGTAATGCTTAAGGATGTTACAAATGATCTCAATTATCAATATTAATAGCTTATTTTGATTATTTACGAGTGTTAAAATATTAGGCCTTATTACCCTACCGTAGTATAATAAGGCCTAATTGCAAGGTTTTTTTAAATAATTAATTTTATGTTTGTTTTCGGCAAGAAAGGCCGTTTTTTGTTATTTTCGTGTAGTAATTGAATGGTACTTTAATTAAATTTGCAATTTGCTGATTCGGATCCTTTTCTTTCCATTTTATTCCGAATCTCCCTTAGGTAGGCCTTATTACCCGCATCTACCTTATATGTATATATATATATATATATATATATATATATATATATATATATATATATATATATATATATATATATATATATATATATATATATATATATATATTATATATATATATATACATATATACATATATATATATATATATATATATATATATATATATATATATATATATATATATATATATACTTTAAACTTCAGAAAAAATTAACCCCCTCCAAGGTTTTTTTTCTCGCTACGCCACTGTTTTTGAATACAAACTGAAGTAACAACGTTGATTGATAACTATTTGGCCATGTATCGTCAAGTTTTTCTGTCACCAACTTGATATATCTGCAATTTGACGACAAATTAAATGGCGAAAGTGAGCTTCCTAATGTTAAACACTGTTAAATTAGTATCCTATGTGAAGCTTTTTTCTGCATCTTGTCGTTTCAAGATAGGGTGTAAAACTAGTATGAATATTCTTTTTCTCAATTTAAATCAGTATATACTGTGTAGTATTTTAGAATATATGTATTTTCAGTTCAATCTGTATTAACAAATTAATCTGAATTCGACCAATCCAACATTTTTTGCCTTTAATAGAACGAAATAATTCAATTGAACTAACTATTTTGAATTTCGGCATCTGGAATTCAAATTATGTTTTTCTCAATCATGAGTGTGTATGTGTATGTAGGCATGTGTGTTTGTGTCTGTGGGCAGGCATGAGTATGTGTGTAGGTGTGTGTGTATGTGTGTGCGTGTGTGTAGGATATGGACGCAACCTGGAGACGGTTTTCGATAGAGGAGCAGCATCGTGAGGCCGGTCGACGGTGGTGCTGCAGTGGGAAGTGGGGGAAAATAAAATCATAGGAATTCAAAACAGTCAAGTGAGAAAAATAAGTAATTTGATTGCTCAAAAAAAAAAAAAAAAAAAAATTTGAATTTTGACATCTTGAATTCAAAGTATGTTTTTCGCAGTCACGATTGTGTGTATGTAGGCGTGTGTGTTTGTGTGTACGGATTATGTGTATGTGTGTTTGTATCTGTGTGTATGAATGTATGTGTGTGGGGGGGGTATGTGTATGTGTGTGTAGGCATATGTGTTTGTGTCTGTGTGCAAGCATGAATGTGTGGGTAGTTGTGTATGTGTGTGTGTATGTTTTTGTGTATGTGTAGGTGTCTGTATGTATGGGTATGTGTGTTTGTGTGTGCATGCGGGTGTGTAGTTGTGTATAGTATGCGCGTGTGTGTAGGACATGGATGCAACCTGGAGACGGCTTTCGCTATAGGAGCAGCATCGTGAGGAGCCCGTCGACGGTGATGGTGCAGAGGGTGACGGTGGGAAAAATCAAAGGACCTCAAAAACAGTCAAATGAGAACAATAAGCAATCGTGATTGCTCAAAAATAAAGGAAAAAGAAAAAGAATCATTCATTTATTAACGGAACTCTTCTTTATACAATTTCTTGAAGTGAAATGTGTTTGTTTCAAGAATCCATGAAATTAATTCATAATTCTATTTGCTCATTTCTGCTTACAAAAAATTTTAAATACAAAATATTAACCAAAATTGCGTAAATCATGATTAAATCATGAAACATAACTCCTCCAAAAAATAAAAGGTTAAGCATGATCTGTTTTGGAGCATTAGAAAATAAATTTTTTGTCAGAGTTTCATTTTCCTTAGTGATGTTTCATTATTTGCTCCGACAATAAACGTGTTTTGGTCTTAATTGGACTGAAAATTTCATCAAATAAAATAGTACTTGATTTAATGAAGAACTAAATTTTCCAGAGAAACCAACTATCTTACTAATTTTGCATTGATTAGTAAGAGAAAAATTTAAAATGGCCTTAATACTGCATTTCAATAAATAAGATAATTTAAACGAACAGAAGATAACACTTCTTTTTTTTTTCGATCTTCGTTTCTTTTTCTTGTTTTTCTTTCTAATTTGTTTTTTCTCATCATATTTTCTTTCACTAAGACGAACTACATTTGCGATCCCTGCTCTGATGAATTTACACATAACTCTAATTATTGTGTTTCGAATAGGACGAGCTAGGGTTAAAACAAATTTTTTTTAAAGGTTCTTTTGAGTTTGTTGAATCGAGGTTCCATTGTATTATAGTTTGGATTCATTTCGTAGTGAAATTGTATACAGCTTTTTCCATATACTTCTTCACCTAAATCGACTCTCTATTGCTCAGTTACCACTGCTGATTTGAACAATAGCATTTTTTAATAGTAATCTTCAGTGTTAATTCTTATCGTTGACTGAAAATAGTTCTCTTGAAAGGAATTAACACATGTACTTTCAATTCTGTCTTATTTACATCATCGACATTCAGGAGTATTTCTGATCTGTAACTTCCTATTTCAGTTCAGAAATAGATCGATTTCTAACGCAATCGGAAGATGGCGCCACAAGCAGAAAATCTTAGAAGTTTTAGAATTCACCTTGCCTCTAAAAACATCTGCAACTTCTGTAACTTTGGAAATATGAATAAATAAATAAATAAATAAATAACGTGTACGGTTCAGCCCAAAGTTGCTGGCTTTTTCGAACAATGATTTTGTGATTTTCATTTTACGACATGCAATAACGCAGTGCTTTAGAAGCTCCGTTTAATATTCAAAATATGATTTTTGTATTTTTTTATTTATTTATTTTTTACAACTAGACTAGAGTTTTCCGATAATATAAAAAACGGGGAAAGAAAAAGACGATTTATGTAATGGCAAACGCACGCAACTAATTTGTTTGGTTTTAAATTTCAGTAAAATAAATGTTGCTTAAGATTTTAAAGGGAAATTTTGAATAAAACAATAGAATATATTTACTTGAAAAATACCATACTTCTTTGAAAATGGCCATTAAAAATTAAAAAAATAGAATGTGTCGTCACCTCAGAGTAACAGTAGGACATTTTAGTGTTATTCCTGGACTAGATGTCTTAGTGTTGCACGGAGGCGACGATGTGTATTAAAATAAGTTATACACGGTAGTACAAAAGAGGGCCAAATAGGTCAAATACTTACACTAATGCATTTTGTCAAAAGGAAAGAAAATAATAATAAAACTAGCAGGATCATAATTGAAACATTTATAATCAGAAGATTTCTGACTGGCAATAAAACCTCTTGTCTGACTACCGATGATATGAAAAGGCTAACATACTGTGTATAGACAGTAATGGGCGCATCTATTCCATTTCAGAGATTCCAGCTTTTCCAGAGGTGTGTTGTGCTCTAAATTTAGCAGAGTCACTTCGAAATGAAAGATGCAAAATTTTTACTTTGCAAACTCATTCAGATAGACTCGTTTTAACTGGACGATTACCAATTCCATCGCATCAATCGGCAGACAGATACTTTAAACAAACCTTTGTCCCATTAGTCCGTTACGTCCTAATGGGAGGGGTGCAGGGTAAAAAAAATATAAATATAGAACGACTGATAGGTATTTTATTACGGACTCAACCTTGTTTGATGGCATTGTTAAGTCTATAGACCAAGTGCCTATTGCTCAAAGACGGAGAAATATATTTTTCTTTTCAAATGGTCGATAGCCGATTGCAAAAATAATGCTTCAAACCATTAAAGCTTTCGGCATTATTAAGAATGTTGTATCATCATTTTATTTGTTTCTTTCTTTTGTTACAAATACGCTTATTTACGTCTCTTCAGCCTCCATAGTGTAATTAAGTTTATAAATAATGTAACACAAAATCACATGTTTATCACTACAGTAATTGACATAATGCTATTTTAATCTATGAAACATATTTTACTTAAGTCTATAATTTAATTGATTAACGAATATTTTAATGATTTAACTAATCAATAAAAATAAATTTTTATTTTTATTTATTTCTAAAAACAACAATGATTCTCCCCAATGGTGTTCCTGGTAATAGGGATACTTTCTGATTTACGTCTTTGAGAAAATGTTTTTTCTTATATTTGACTGCATGAGATACAGTTATACATAACTGTTTGAATTTAGTAGTAAATCCCTAAAGTAGGGATTAGTAATTGCTTCCAAAAAGAGTGCTTATATATACATTAACCCTGCATAGACTAACCTTAACCAAACAATTGCCACTATTACATAATGACGTTAAGACGTGCTTCTAAAAGTAACTTAGTATCTTCACTCTTTCTATACCACTATCAACATTTTTCAAATTAACCATCATAAGAACATGTAAAGGAAACTACATCAGACAGGTTCCTTTGGTCCATTGAGTTTTATATTTTTCAAAAATAATGAACAAGAAGTTACTTCTTTCGAAAATCTTGAACTTTCAAATAGCCGTCAGAGGCATAATATATAGGGTGTCCGAAAAGTCCTTGACACATTTAAAAAATTCATAGAAAACTAACAAATTGTCGTATGAATTTGCGGTTTGCGCCAAAATGCTTCACATGTTCAAGAGTTTTTATGACATCGAAAAAAAAAACGATTTAAAAGTACTTTTAAATCGTTTTTGTTGACATGGGAAAACGCAATAAGGAATGAAAATTTCTAAACGAAGAATCACAAGCATAGCATATACTGACACCCTGGATGCGAAATGCCTTTTTTCTTCTTCTTTTTTTACCCCTTTTTTTTCGATGTCATAAAAACTCTTAAACCTGTGAAGTATTATGGTAGAAACAGCAAATTCACACGACGATTTGTTGGTTTTCTATGATTTTTTTTAAATGCGTCAAGGACTTTTCGGACACACTGTATTATCTAGTCTTGTCTTCTTGGTATGGATGCGCACCTTTTCGGTTGGCCCTTTGAATTTAGTATTTTTAGCTCCACCCTAGTATTCAGTCTTGGCCACCAGTCCTGAACATAAGAGATTTGGGAAGCGTTGCGTAGCGCAATTCCTCACATATGCCCGTATTGCGTCTCTCTCTACCACATATTGATGAATGAATAAATGTGTTTCGTCACCCTCACTTTTTATTGGTTTTTGCATTCCGAATAAAAAATTCAGAAATTGTAAATATTACCATATCATTCCTCTAAGGAAATCGAAATAATGTTTCCTAATCTGCCCTTGAAGCACTAATTCTTTGTTTGCGTCAGTGGTATAACACAAGATTAAGTCTGCTAAATTAAACGATTGATTATCTTAATTAAACTTTTATTAAAAATTAATTACATTTTTCGGAAGCATTCCCAAGTATCTCAAGCGACAGAAAAGGAAATGAATTTCCCTTGCTATAAGCGATTGATTGCTATTTGTTCCCGAGTTTATTTCATCGTCCTTGTTTATGTGATTTCATTCGGCTTGGGAAGAGTATTTGTCTTCCCGTAATAAACTTTTAGTTTGAATCGAAGAGAACGCTTCAGCAGAAGTCGATTTGTTTTCAAATTTAATTGGATTCTTGCTCAGGTAATTTAAGACGCGAAATTCTTCGGAATCACATGATTTTGACTTTGGTGATATTCTAATCTGCGACCTATCTGTCGTTTCCCAAACTCCGTTATTGCAGGAATTCGTGATTGATCTGGCTTCAGACTTGAGTTGAATACTTGGGATCAATAAAGAGATGAACTTGGATTTTTTGAAATTGTTTCGGGGGAAAAAAAATATCTTAAAAATAATAATAATAATAATAATAATTTGAATTCTGACACTTTGAATTTTTCGCATTCACAAGATGCGACAGGACCCTAATCATTGGGGTCATTGTTTCTAGAAACGGCTCCTGAACCCCCAAGCCTTCATCTATCTCCTGGGTGGTTGCGGTTGTATAGGTGTGTGGGTGTGTGTAGGCATGTTGTGCGTGTGAGGACCGTGTGTGTGTTTAGGAGCATGTGTGTCTGCTTGGGTGTGTAGGAGCATGTGTGGGTACGCGTGTGTGCAGGAGCATGTGTGGGTGCGTGCGTGTGTATATGACAGCACTGGTGCATCAGTGGGGACAGTGGTGGATGAGCAGGGGCCGACGGACGGTGGTGCTGCATATGCCCCGGTCTAATCTGAAAAATGAACACAAAGTCAAGAACGGTCAAGTGAAAACAATAAGCGATTGTGATTGTTCAACTTCTCCTTGACTGTTTTCTTTTCTATGTTGTCACTCTGTTTCATCTCGCTGGTGGTAAGTTAGGTAACAGTCTATTATAACTAGACGTCAAGCCTTAAATGAGTTCTTTTTTTCCTCGAGGAAAGAAGTGGAATTCTTTCATTAGTATACCCACACAGTAAAAATTACAATAGAAGACGCGATAAGGTTTTTTTAAAGGCTGTAAAGATGAAAGTCGTTCTGACCACCACTCTTCGGCGAGCTTAGCAGTTTAGCTGTCAGTCAATCGCACAAACTTAGTTACACTTGTTCTTTAACATCAACATTACCTTTACAGAAAGATGCAAATTGTAAAAACTCGCTTTTTAACGATACTCTCTCTCCATGTTAACAGCCTGTTTCTGTTTCTGCCTTGCGAATAAAAGAACCCGCACTCTAGCGATTTTATACTCTATGATTACAAGGTCAATAGCTATCTCAGTATGTTATTTGCAATACAATCCGGCTTCTTTTGGCAGTCGTATTGGTCTTACGTTGTTCTGTGTTAGCGTTTTCAAAGTCATATTCTACATTAGCTGTCGCTTAAGTGCATCTGAAACTTCTAAGTCAAGTCTTATGTAACGATTTTTCCCTACTGAATTAAACGAAGGATGCAAGAGATGATTTAAATTTATTTTTCTTAGGCATGAAAAGAAACTTTTGTAGTAATTTAGCTGTGACGTCTTCAAAGGGAGAAACATGAATAGTATATGGGAGTTTGATTGTGCTTATCAGAACATTAAAAAAAATAATAATTTAACGCTTCTTCGAGTCTTTTAATATTGTACCTTGTACTAATGGATACAATTCGATTTCATTATAATTTTCTCTAAAAAGGTTCAGGTAAATACGACCATTAATCTTGCAGGAATGGGACACAAGGGACGCGTCCTATGCGCGACGCAAAGGAAGGTAATATGTTTATGAGTTTATGTATGTATGTTCCTATGTGGCATTGTAGAGGCTAAACGCCTTGGTTAATTTTGATGATTCTCATGTCAATCGATTTGTCATAACAATAGGAGGGTCAGTAAACACATAACAATAATCAAAATTCACCATATCAACAACTAGTCGCCATATTGTGAGCTCAGGATCGTGTCGCACGCTACCTGCGTTCGACAAATGCAAGTAGTGTTTTCACTGCCTGAATTTTTTGTTTACTAAGTCTACTAATTCGATTTTAATCTCTAACATGTTGCATTTGTTTTTGTCGTGTTTCAGAAGACTTAAATTTCGTGACGTGTTCCTTCTTGACAGCCTTTTTTAGTTTCATGAGAAAGATTTGACTAATGACGTTTCCACGCTCGCGTCGTCATAGTTATACAGGCTGTTTATATGGCTGTGGTTGAGCTAAGTTCGCGCATTTTTGCTAAAGGTTAAGCATATGTAGCATTAAGTCGAGTTAGGTCTTTAGAGGGACTAATGATCAGTAGTTCAAAGCCCCGCAATAATCCTCACAAAATAAACTCTCTCCATAAAATGGCAAGATTGCGAAATTTACCGTCTTATAATCATAATAACTAAGGCGATAAAAATTACCTAAAAAGTGTAAGATAAAAAATAATTATTTAATAAAAACAAAAATCCCGACTGAGTAAAGATTAAAAAAACTAAAAAGAAAAAAAAATATATAAGCACAGTAGTTTAAAATGTTATTAAGTACTACTGAATAACCACATCATTGAAATAGTTCAAAAGCAGAATAGAAGGATCAACAATCGGGGCTCATTCCTTTTTGACCAATCAAGGAACCTCGTAAAATTTGAATGGGCCCCGACTGTTGATCCTTCTATTCTGCTTTTGAATTTATGATTTGTCTTGTTTGTATTGATTATAAAACTATTTCAATGGTGTAGTTATTCAGCAGTGCTTAATAACATTCTAAACTACTAGGCTTATATATATTTTTTTATTTTAGTTTTTTTTTGGTTTTTACGCAGCACAGTGGTTTAAGGGCGGAAAAAAAAGCCATTTTTAAGTTTTAAGATAAAAAATATTTCATGCCATAATTACTTAGCCCTTGAGTTGTAGTAACTTACTCCACAAGAGTTTTTTGAAAAAAAAAATCGTTTTTACAAAAAAAAAGCCGAGATTGTTGAACAATTATGTTTTTACTTTTTTTGGACGTACGACTTGTGATTCAGTTTTAATACATTCGTTCAATATGAAGGACTAAAATTTAATAAAATTCATTTCTGATTGGTTTTTCACACTTATAGGATGCATATTACATCGTAGTTAAAAATTAAAAAAATCATCAACATTGAAAATTATTTAAAATAAACAAACATTATTTTCTTAAAAATATAATGAAAAGTATTGTGGAATATACTTTTATCGGCGGCTTCCGGTGGGCTAAAATTTACATATATCAATAGTATAATCCTTCCTGTAATTAAACAACAAAATTTTAGCTGCGACCACCTGCGACTGCAGTCGCGGCAGATGTTTTTGTTTGATCTTCGCTATTTACGAATACCAATTTAGTAAGTTAGAAAATAACTCGTAACGGTATGACGGGGGTAAATTGCTTTTTTATTAAAGAAATTGGTCATCAAATTTGACATGCTCCAGACTAACGTGTGTCACAGCTTCACTACTTTGCAGGAGAGCCTAAAAACGTTTGTTTACTCACGAACGTTTGTTTCCGAAAGTTGGGGCTTTTGAAACATTCATCAATAAATACAGAGGATTTTTTTAAAAACAGATTTACGTTGTTATGGCTTAATGCGGCGCATTATTCTACATGCAATGCAGTAGTAACCTGAAAATAACAATTTTCGGAACCGTTTGGCTTTAAAGAAGATACATATGAGAAAGAAATTTTTAAAACTCATATAGAATTCTATATAAAAGTTAAATAACCATTCTGTTCATTAAACAATGAAATTAGAAAATCATTAAACGTTTGAAGCTTCTGATTTTTTTTTCGAAATCATTCTAGTATAAAGCTGTTCTCAGTTTTTCAACATTGCCAGAAAATATTGTTCGAATGTAACAATTGCAATAAATAAACCTTGCGTGTGGCATACGTCTGATTTAATTTATATTTTTCACTAAAAACAGAAATGAATTTGAACTACAGAGAAACCCCTATTTCACGTTTCTCAGAGGCCTGAATCAAACATAAAATACATAAAATGTAGGAAAACATCAATTCAAATCCAAAAACATAAAATAATGGAAAACGTAAGATACGAAAAATGTATAAAAAGCAAAAATCAGATAAGGAAACAAAAATAGTAATAACGGTTGCTACGTTGACGCTTGTAAAATGTAAACATGCGATGTTTTACGAAAGGAACATTTTTGTACACACCAGTTTAGATCATTCTAACACATTAAGTAACGAATCCGGGCGTTTAAGTTGAAAATAGTCAGTAACAATGAATCATTGAATCCAAAGTAAATACAGCATCTTCCAGAATTGGAACACTTTGCAAAGTTTTCTCCTGGTCTTTATGATAAAGAAAATAGTCTTTCACTATTATTAAGCTCTTAAATGCAGTATTGAAAGAAGAGACAAGTTGTGTTTCCTCTTCTTGTTCATCTTTAGTCCATAAGGTCAGCTATGGATGGAGCAGAAGCGTTTCTGTTTCCATGGATTAACTTTCAACAGAGTAAATTATGTTTAAAAATGCACAGAGGGAAACACTTTTCTTAATTTTAAAACATTTTTTCTCATTTTTTTAACTGGGAAGGGAAAACGTAAAATGCGGGAAATTCATAAATAACAAACTTTTCATCCGGGTTAAATTAATACACACATGCGTTTGTGATTTCTTAAACAACAAAATTTCGTTCCTCATCCTTTCAAATTATTATTTTATATGAAATGTATAAAGCGTCACGTTCGGGACAAAATTACCGTTTTTCGTGGAATGGCCCAAACATCTTCCGTAAAAATTTCACGCAAAAAAGTTTCTTAGCTCATGAGATATTATGAGCGTAGTATCAAAGAAAAGAAAAGACACACACACTTTAAAATAAATGGCTAAAGTTATTTTTTTGCAGTAAACTACATAAAACAGCTGATACGTTTCCTCTCATAGCTTTCTTAATTATAAGAATTTTTTAAAGCGCTTTATTTTAAATTGTCCTGTAAAGAACATTTTAGAAATGAAAGCAGCCATTTCCCATTTTAAAGAGATGCAAAAAGAGTATGAACATAAAGTGTAAATTATTTTTCAAACTTGAGATTAAACAGTTTTATATTAAACGGAGAAATACCACTGCTTCATTAAATGCTTTTCAGAAAGGTTTCGCAAAATTTCATAACAATAAAAAAAATCCATTTTTGGGAAATTTTAATGTTCTCAGCTAAGTTTTTCTTTTCAACCAAACATTACCTAAGAAAACAAATTTATATATCCAAACAAAATTAAAACGAATACCTACAGAATCCGTTTAACCGAAAATATATGAAAGCTGAATGTAATAAATTTCAACGTTAAAACTAAAAAACCTTCTAGGCAAGCTAATTACATTTGCTTTATGAAAGAGGTGAAAACACATTAGCATCGACTGCATAATAACTTGCCTGCTTAATGTTATTTAAGCCTGATAAAAATATTCGTCTGTCGCACATAAGATAGAATTTGAACTAAAGCTCTTACCGAACTTACATTTCATTAATCTAAGAAATCATTCTTTCTTGTCACGGAATAGCGCATTTAGGGGTTTTCATGTTTTGAAAGTTCTTTGTTTCTTTGCCTTTAAGCTTTTAATTGTATATGCAAAAGCGGTTAAAATTTCTGCATTTTCCTTAATTTTAATATTGTTTTGTATGAACATTGGAAAAATGTCTTGACTTTTAAAAGCAATTTTTTTCACTTAATATATCGCAAAGATTTTTTCAAACCAAAATGTTTGTTTCTATTTTTTATGTTTTTACTTTTTAAATTATACTTCACGAATAAATATATCAATGTTTGGTGAAAAAATGAAGCCCCGTGTTTTAGTCACATACAAGGAGGCTTTGATTTAGTTTTTCAGAGCAAAAGATTGCAAAATTATGAAAGCTTTTTACATTGTTCTCGACTCATTTTTTTGTTTAGAGGAATGCTTTCCTGGTAACTCAGAAACAAGCGCATGCAATTTGACTTATTAATTTTTAGCCGGCATTAAAACCGCGAGAATTGCCTCAAAGTTACGACCTTTATGTTTAATAAATGATCGTCATTATTTTTATTTGGTTGTGTCTTTAGAATGATAGAAGGACAAGCTTTTGGAACACTATGTCATGCAGGGCCATAATTTGTTTGAATTGATTATACCTTTATTTATTTTCCATTTCTTTCATTACATTCCATACGTGTAAAAGATATTTTCCTCTATTTTTGTCTTTCTACATTCACTCGTAGTATAACTGCTCTGTCGTATCTCATTAATAACGTTCGTTACTGAGCCCCCCCCCCCTTCCTCCCCAGAAAAAAAGAAACGACTATTAGAATCGTTTTAGAAATGACTATGGATGTTGTGTGTGTAGTACGCCAAACTACACACACAACATCCAGCATCTTGAACACAAAATCTACACTGTTAAAAATTTTCCGGAAAATTTACGGTAATTGTTACTGGCATCCATGTTGCCAGTAACTATTACCGTAAAAATCAAATGTTACTGTAAAATTTTACGGTTTCCTCGGTAGGCCACAGCAACCAGTTGGCGCTGGGATCGCTTATTTCTCCGGTATAAATTACCGTAAAAATCAGCGATGCGTCGGCGATGCAATTTTACAGTAACAATTACCAGAAAATCTTCCTGAATTTTTAACAGTGTAACATCCAGCCCGTGGCATTCATTTAAATTTTGATGTCTTACATTCAAATTATGAATTTCGCTATAACAAATTGCAATAGCATTCGTTGAATTTCTCTCTTCTGCAAATGGCTGCACAACAAACATAATTGCGAAAAAAGAAATTTGAATTCATGGCGTCAAATGAATACCAGGGCCTGGATGCTGGATGCTGTATTTGTCTAAAGAGTATTGGGTAAAGTCGAGAGTTTAGGGTCTGATAAAGTCGATTTCGGGGGACATGGGAGCCACCGCCCAAGAGGATGACCCACGTGAGGTGGCCGGTGGATCTCAAAAGGGACCCGGAAAACCAAATTCAATCAAGTGAGGACAACTAGCATGTCATGATTGCTTGAAAAGAACTATTTAAGTACGGCTTCCGGGAAATCTTAAAAATTTAATTGCATTGTGGAGAAGTAGAGTCTATGTTATTTATGCAGTTTATGCAATAAAACAAGTGTCTAACACATATGAGGTAGTGAGAACCAAAAGGATGTAAGTGAAAATTTGGAGATAATCGGTACAAATAGTACGGGAACCTGTTATCTGTTTTGACGCAAGAGATAGTATCCTGGATGGTGCTGCTCTACAGCATGATTCAGAAAAGAAATCAATGAAAGCCCACCTAGGTCGTTATCTTTAAACGCGTTTCTCACTGCCTCATATAGAGTTTTTGTAGGGTTTTTTGAAAAAAAAGATACATCTATTGAGCTGGAATTACTCACAGGTGAATTACAAACGTTTCAACTATTTTTGAAAGTTCGAATAAAGTGCATCTCACAAAAAAAGGTCAGACCTTTCGGTTGGTAGGAACATAAAAACGTTGGCAAAGTAAAAATCCCTAAATTGTGAATTTATGCGAAAGTTTCACTAAAAATTGGAATAAAGAAACAAGAATATCATTGAATTTTACTGTGACTTTTCAAAATAATTTTTAATGTATCTCTGCACCAAACTTTTGCTGCAAGAAGATGACATTTAAATATTTTAACAATGGTTTTTTGTAGTTTATTCAATTTTTTTAGCTAACAGACATTAAATAGGTTAAATTTCCTTTCATTCTATGTCAGGAAAAGAATTTAATATCTGAGACACAATAGTTTTATTTTGTGTTTCACACCCAAAGTTATAAATTTAACGTGTTACAACATTTAGGTTCTCATATCTATTATCAAGGTTTTTTTTTTTTGTCTAAATTGAAAAAAAATCCAATTAAAGTATCGATGTGCTTATCGTCCGATAACTATTCGAAGAGTAATGGAAGAAGAGTGAAAAAATAAGTTTTAATTAAAATGTCCCAGCTTTAAGTAAAAATGCCACTGATTAAAGGACGTAAGAACAATAGAATCGTTTACGAGTCTTTAATTAAACTAATTATATGTAAAATTTAATATTGTAACAAGTTTTTATCTGTTTAGTTGAGACAAAAAAAAAACAACTTAAAATCGAGATAAATAATTTCAAGTACCTTTTTTAACACAAAAATTAAACACATTCTTAATTATTTTGAAAAGGTGGCACAAATAATTGTTATTTGATAAAACTTTTTATTGAGTAAGATATAAAATAAAGCATTTGTTTTCGGTTTCTTTATTTGATATAAAACATATGAAAGTGTAAAAAAATATAATAATGAAACGAACTCTTTTCTTAGTAAACATATGAATTTTCATGTTTTCAACATTTTTTGTTTCTAATCTTATACATCTGTTTATTTCATATCTGGGGACATATAGATTTGTGTGTACTCATAATAGAAAGCGATAATAATTTCAAATAATTTGCAGATTACCGCAGACACAGTTTCGGGTTTTGAAGGAATTTCTTTTTCAATGCAATAAAGTGAACTTTTGGATGAAAAGTTATACGAGAATAGCTTTTCTCAGGTTTTATCAAAACAAAAATTATGACGACAATTGTATCAATAATTTGACTTAGCTATTTGTTTATAGGTATAGCAAATGATGTATTACAGGCAACTTTGTTCTTTGACATTGAAGTATTGTCTCTGGAAATTCTAATTCATTTCTTGGAATAAAAGTTCGTATATTTACTGGACATCCTGTTAATACTTCATTGTCAATCGTATTACGATGTAAGCAATAAACTAAAAAAATGCAAAGCAAAATTAAAAGGGAAATAGTTTTAAATACCCCTGATTATTCACAAAGTCATAATAATAAAAATCGATTTTTTTGTTTTTGTTTTTGCGGTTTTTCTAACCACACGTGCTATGAGCATTAAAAAGAAGTTTTCTTGTAGAAAGAGCGGTTTAGAAAAATCAATTTTAATTTGACGTTTCATGCTACTTATAGCTCGTGTAAACTATGGAAATGAGTCTTACTAGAATATTATGAGTTTTGCTACCTAAAAAACGCTTATAGCTTTTTTCCCTTCTTTAAGCTTTTTTTCTTATAACCTTTTTTTTTATTTAGGTTATTTGACCTTGGATACTTTCTGAAAAATTTCGTCTGGGGTATTCTTTAAAGGCTTTATAACAGTATCAAACTTAAATTCAAAAGCCATTTTCCTTTTTATTGAGAGTGAGAGAATCTGTAAATGCAATAAAATATTTTAAGACAATCTTATATATTTTTTTTTCTTTTGTAAAGTATTGAAGATAAATTCATTACTTTCAGATTAACATTCTACATATGCACTATAGCAAGAATAAAAGAATATCTTAAACAGAAAATTCTCAATTTTGACAAGTATATTCAACAGAGAGAACTTGAAATATTGATTGTACTTCTTTTCTGAGCTTAACAAAATAGTTTCTATAGTCATTTTCTCCTGGAAAAATACAACTATGCTCGCCAAATATTTTGCTTGTATGAATAAACTTGTAATCTGTTATTAATTACATGTTCTCATTTGTTTCCTTTGCTAGTGTTTGGGCTTTTCTGAAACTCGCTCTTAACGATGAATTGTTTACTAAGAAATAAGTTTGAGCTTTTGCATCAGAAGCTTTAGAAATTTCATAAATCAATAAATTTCTTGTTTGAAAGGCTAAGATTTATCAAATTTTCTTGTATGAAATTCAATTTCTTCTTCAGAAATTCAAGTGCAGTCATGTAAAGACATTGACTAAAATTTCATTACATTTAGAAATGTCTGATATAATCAAGTGTTGCTTGTTGTAAATTGCGTTTTGCTTGTGAATCATTGTATTTTACAGGAACAGTTAGAGATCTCACAGATAAGAAAACCTGATGTGTAAGCTATACAATGCAAAGAAACCCAAAACAGCCTTTTTATTTTCAGCATGTATAATATTAAAAAATGAATATATAACTTTCTACTGAAAGATAACGGTAAGTAAACAATGTTAATTCTGATCACGTCAGCAACAGATTTCAGATACTTGTTTTGGGGTTTCAAGGAACCCTTCTTTCAATGTAGAAAAACTTGAAACTTTAGGATGGATTGTTACTCAACAAAAGCAACTAGGTGGTGCAATATGCAGTTCAAATAATAGAAATATGAGATGAACAACTATCAAGATAATATTAAACCATGAGAGAAAATTTAGAACATAGAAGATGGGCAATGTCGTTCTTAATGAGCCGTTCATTTAAAAGATCTATGGCAAAATATTTGTATTCAATTCCAAAAGCCGCAGCTTCATTCAAGCTTGGTACAAGTATACTGTCTGACCACAGATTGTATGGAAAGATCCGTTTTACAGCCGGAAATGGACGAATTTATTATTTTTTACCGATGTCAGCTTTTGCAGAGGCAGAGTCTCATTCAAATGAGCGGAATACGCACATCATATTTTTACTTTTCCCCCTTATTTACATAGATTCGTCTTATCTGAACGTTTGAAAATTAAATTTAAAAAAAAAAAAACGAATACCGTCCTTAAAAACATTTTCAATATTTACAAAAATAATGGTGCTAATAAAGAAAGAATGTGAACTTATGTGAAATTGTGTATAAATTCTGAACCAAAATATCCGTATTTCCAAGTGTAATAACGTCACAGGTGAAAGTAAAACAAAATGATTTTTAAAGTGTAAAAAATGAAAGTAACATCAAAAGGTAAATAAATAAATAAATAAATTAATTAATTCTATAAATAAGAGAGAGGAAGAGGGAGGAAAAAGGAAAAGGAAGAGGAAGAAAAAAGGAAAAGGAAGAGGAAGAAAAAAGGAAAGAGAGAGATAAGTATCATCGTAAGAACGGTCGTTCATTTTTTAGTCGATCGTATTGCTCCGTTCATTTTAAGAAGTCGGTCACTTGGACCCGTTCCTTTATGAAGGGCACATCCCTACAAAATATTTATGCATACTATTGAAAATAAAACTGGGAAAAAATGATCAGAGTCTGTTTTATGACATATCTTTCAATGTTAAAATCTCTCAAAATTTTCAGCTGCAAGTTGTAAGACAAAAATTCTTGGTGAGGATACAGAAATGAGTAAACATTTTCAACCATTGTATTTTTCTTATTCTAAGATTTTTATGATGTGGCAAAGATTTTTTTTTCTCATAAGTGGTGATGACAGAGCTTAGTTGATGTAAATTGAGGAAATTATGAAACTTCATTTTTATATAGTAAAAAACCATTTCATCTTCAAAGAGTTTAATTTTCTAAGCGTTTGTGCGAGATATAACTTGTATTGAATGGTATTAAAAATATGCACGTAATAAAAACATAGTCGACATTTTTTTCTGAAAAGCGTACAAAAGGGGAAAATCTAAAATGCTGAGTAAACACATTTTAAAAATTTAAGTGCAGTGTAAATGTAAGAATGTTAATATTTTTTTTAATGTTTTGAGAAAATACTATACTTTTTTTTACTAAATGTTTTTCTATTTTCTAAGTGTCTGTGCAAAAGACTTATTTTATACTGAATAACAATGTTGTTGTTGCTTCTCATCACCGAGATCCGCAGAGCAAGATCAGGTCCATGAATTCATTCACCCTGAGGAAGTCCAGGCCTGTGCAGATGAACACTTGAATAACAATAAATATATGTTGATGTTTAAAAAAAATAAAAGTAATAAACAGAAAGGTCTGAAAAATAGCCAAATGGAAAACTGATTTAAATCACTTTTTTTTAAAATTTCAGTGTAGTGTAAATAGGAATATGCAGCATTTTTAAAAAAAATCATAGACGAAACGATTATTTTAAAATGATCAAGCGAATTTCCTATTCTTTGCAAAAATAAGTCTAGTTCCAGCCTATATGACGCAGGAAAGCAGCAAGATATGAGTGACATGGTAAGGTGTCATTTTTATGGAGCGAGTGTTATGACATTCAACAGAAATACTAGCAAGTGTTAATTAACAGTTTCCTGAAGAGTGATGGATTTCCGCTCAATATTTTTAGCGTTATGCAAGACTTAAATACATTGCTTGTTTTTCTTTTGCAGATAAATTTTTCTCTTTTTTGAGACAAAACTGTCTTTCGCAATATTTATTTTTTTTTCTATTTGACTAATAAACATACTTCTAAAAATCTAAAGAAAATATGTGGCTATAGTTTTGAGAGTTTAGTAAAAGTTATACTTTGACTGTTCTTTGACATTTTCTTAAAGACATTTTATTTTAAGTAGGTGCAATGGGTAGAATCATGGTTTTTTTAATGTAGCATTAAAAAAAACACGCTAGATTAAACACTTAGCAAAAGTTGTGCTTTGACTGTTTTTTAACTTTTTCTCAAAGACATTTTATTTTGAGTACGTGCAATAGGTAGAATCACTTTTTTTTTTTATGTAGCGTTAGAAAAACACGCTAGATTAAACACTTAACAAAAGTTGTACTTTGACTATTCTTTACCTTTTTCTCAAAGACATTTTATTTTAAGTAGGTACAATTGGTAAAATCAAGGCCTTTTTTAATTTAGTATTAGAAAAAATACGCTACATTGTTACTTCACCATCGTCTGGAAGCAAAATTAATGATAAAGTGCTATCAACAATCTATTTTTTTTTCATATCATTATTTAATAGTGTAGCAAAAATTATTACAAAATATTGTTGTCAAAACTACCTCATATTGTTGCACAGTAAGTTTTGTTTCTGTTATGGTTCACTGTAATTTACTAGAATAAAAAAGTTTATTGTTTACGATGCCTAATTTATATAATTGACAAATTCAAAAGAAAAAAGGTATTGCTTACCGTCATTTTTTCTTGTTATTTATTAACCCAGAAAAATACATTTTAGCCCAATAAAGTCATGGTTTAACTTATTGCGACACCGGTCTATCGGTGGAGGATATGATCATGAGCTGAATGTGCTGCACATATGAACGTGAAATGTGCATAGGAGTGCCCCCCCCCCCCCCAAAAAATAACGACTAATCAGTGGCCCCAATTTTGCCGATTGATCTTTCTCCTTTCCACTGAAGTAAACATGGAATTTTTGATGATATTTTCGAGTTTTCCAAATGTGGTGTAACATGCGGTATTTTATTGACATTAAATATTTTAAAAATCATTTTAGTTTCTAATCCTCGGATAAAGTTGGCCAAAAAAAAAAAAAAATCCAGGTCAAATTCCATTTCTTCGTTAAAACTGCTAATGCACATAACTGAAATTTATATTTTTCTTGGGTTTTAATTTTCTTGTTTCTCTTTGAGCTATCTGATGAATTTGAAAAAGTCGCAGTCAATTCAAGCAGATATGAGCAATAAATTAAGTCATGAAACTTAGGGTAGCCTTATTTGGCGCAGTTAAATTATGAATAGTATTATTATTATAACTGTTATATGATAGTGAATTTGAAAGTGAATACATTTAGTATATGCTTATGAACTATTTAAGCGATCTAGGCCAAGCTAAAATTCTTTACAGCAACCAGTAATTTCAATTACTAGTCAATGAATTCTTTGTCGAAATGCTATTGCTAAAACAAATGATTTCAATTTTCTAAATTACCGTTCATATTATTCCATAGTTTAAGCTTAATAAGAAACGTTAAAGAACAAACGCAGAAATGACGTTTACAAAGTTTAATTTTCACAAAATACTGCACCTTATGTACTTTGTCTCTTCACTTTCTTTACAAACAAAGAAAATCGCGCAGTTTCGATTTCGTTAATCTGCTGCTAATTACTCAAACCCCAACAGTTTCTTAGAGAATTCTCAAGCGAGCTTTCTTCAGACGATTCCGTAATGACTGGTAATTATCGGAACATCCGTTTCAGCCCCCTTTTCGTAAATAGTGTTAATAAATCATATTTTCTACTTGGTTGGATTCATAATTTGCTTTTGTTTGGGAACATATTTTATTAATTCTCGAATCCCTTTGAATTTTCTTATTTAATATTGTATTTGCATTTAATGATGTACTGGATTATTAATTATTTTTACAGCGTAATTTTGGTAGTGCTGTGAGGTGGTATAAAGAAAAATGTGCGTAAAACATAATTTCGAACTGATATGTTACTTAAAAAAAAAAAAAAAAAAAACTACGATCGCTGCGATTTCTAGTACAAACCACTAACCAATAATTACGCTATGCTTTCATTTTACAATTGAGGCTGTGAGAAGCAATGGGATGTAAGTGGCAAAATTAACAAATTGGAGCTAACTAGTACACGTTGTAGGTGAACCTCTCCTCTGTCTAGAGGCAAGTGATGGTACTAGTAGCCCTGTTAGGTATTGCTGTACAGCATGATTTAGAAAAAAAAAATCAATTAAAGCTTACCTAGAAAATAATCTTAAAACGCATCTTATTCAAAACTTGAAAATGTCCACATACATCCCTTTGCTTCTCACTGCCTCAATTGAGACCTAAATTGTGCGTTAATTAATTGTGAGTCATTAATTTTTCTTTATAAACTATATTACATGTTGCAAGAAATGTATTATCAGTAAAATAAAATTCGTTTACGTCAAAATTTTATTACATTATTTTTTCAAAAAGCATGTTGTAATGTACAAGTGTACTGAAAAATTGTTTAGGCTTAAGCAAATGTTTTTGTTGTGGTTATAACCCTGATCAAAATAACAAAGTAGCAGCCAACAAAAGAAAGGGATTAGTGTTTACTTGATTTTAAGTAATGTAAAATGTCTCATTTTAGCGAATCTTTAACTTTCACAAGCCTGTCGAAATCGCAAAATTTAACCATATTGCATTTTAACTATGTTGTCCTGATAAAAACACACACACACACACACACATTTTATTACTACAGAGTCTGCTACCAAGACCTAGAACTATATTTTTGGTTTAAATGGTCTTTTTTTTTAAATTATTTTTTATCTCGTAAACAATTTTTAAAAATCTTTTATGCAAAAAATAAATGTTGTCCAGGGGAGTGACAGCAGAAATACCATAAAATGCAACAAAGATAATCAATAGTGTTACTTTACAGCAAATTCAAAATTCCTTTGAATGAACCTGTAATACATGAACTCGTTTGTAGGCCAGGAGAGGACTAACTTCAAAATTATAGGGGAGGATGGGCCAAAGCGGGTAGGTATTCGAAGAACGCACGAAAATTGTAGTTTTTGGATTTTATCGCAACAATTTCGGTTTTATTTCCTAGCACGGCTCTTGAACTTCAAAATAAAAAGTGACTTTTGTATTATTTCTGACCTGAAATTTATTTATTATCAAACTTAACAAACATTTGAGAAATCCGCGCGCTGTAACGAATTGTGATTTGGTACATTTGCCAATCAAATATGAAGCTATAAATGATTAAAATAGTTGACTAGCTATCTGCCACAAAGAAAATTTATATAAAAACGTTGTATTTATCCAATTTTAAGTCAGCACATTTGTTTATAAAACATAAAGGAATAACTGATTAAATTATTAGATTAATTAATTGCCATCTTAAATAAAACTTTTTAAAGTTATGCTTATCTCATCGAAATATAAAATCCAAGTCAAGAAGTTATAAATAAATATATGATTAATTCCTATACCCACTTTGCCCGAAGGCGCTTTTTAATTTCAATAATTATAGCCTTAAATTTAAAACTAATGTTGTTTGTAGGTGGATGGTATCAAAATAACGTAATATTATTGACGATCAAAAAATAAGCTGGTCTTCAAATAATCACAAGTTACAAACTTCATTTTTTTCTTAGAAATGTATCATTTTTTTTAATTTTAAGCTTGGTTGCGCCATGCCGCTTCACTGCTGCTTTGCTGGGACTTATTAAAACTCGATGGTGTTCAGGTAAACACGACATACGTATTGTTACAAATTCTGTAAATAGTAATTATTTTTGTAATTAATTTATCGTAATATAGCTAAATTAGGCGTTTACCAAATTATCTTTCATCTAAAATTATTGTAGTAACGTAACCTGTAAATAGTTTTCCTGTAATGAATATACAGCCCCTATACATTCGGTTGAAGTATACGGTCCCCTCATTTCTGAATGATAAAATTGTGAATAGAAAAGAAATAAGATAACGGTGTACGATTTCCGAGAAGCATTTCGAATGTTGTGGAAACTTTTCGATGTTTATAAAAGGGTCCCGCGTGATAA
This sequence comes from Uloborus diversus, assembly GCF_026930045.1. Classification (NCBI taxonomy): domain Eukaryota; kingdom Metazoa; phylum Arthropoda; class Arachnida; order Araneae; family Uloboridae; genus Uloborus; species Uloborus diversus. The sequence goes on along the minus strand of NC_072736.1, from coordinate 71,073,100 downwards.
AAAAAAGGGAGTTTCGATTGAGAATTTGGACTGAGAGTGTATTAGCTCTGTTTATTGCGAGGCATTTCGCTGTGTTGTTTTTCGTATTTGGAAGTAAATACGTGTGTAACCGTTGAGTTTACGGTGTTGTGTGATATTTGCTTAATTGCTGATGATTAATTTAGCAGTTGTTGACCATCTTTCCTGTACGTAGTGTAAATAAATTTCCTGTGTTTTTAATTAAGAACTGTGTCGTCCTTTCAAGAAAGTTGGAAGTCGCACCGGATTCGTTACAGTATGCATCGCCGCTTACACACCATAGGGGGGCATGCGAAGGCCTATCCGCTTTGGACGACCTACCCGCTTTCGGACACCCTACCCTATGACATAATTTTTTAAATAATTAGACAAATTTAAAAAATACTATTTTACACCTTCAATTCCGAATAGTTTAATACTACAAATTTTGGAGAGTGACTTCCTGGTTATTCAAAAATTTACTAAGAAAAAAATAAATGAGCTATTGTTTTCATATAAACGGTAATACTGGGTTGTTATAACGTAACTTGAGGTGTCCCGACCCGAGTGAAGTATTGGACGAAATATTTCCAAAAACTCATGGGCGTGCATAGCAAACTATAGGACTTCAATTTCTATAATTAAAAAAGTAATACTGAAACTCGCAACAACTGCAAAAGTGCTACTAATCTGGTGACTACTAAAGAATCAAATGATAAACAATAAAGCTCATATCGATTTTTTAACAAAGAATTTCGATAAAATCATCCTCAGTGAATTTCATTTTGGAAAAGAAGTGTAATACCAAAATCGCCACGAAAAAGTTTAGACCCGACCGGAAGGATGTCTTGTTTCAACCATATTGATTCATACAGGTTCAAGCTCCTCCTTTGGACTTAAGGTAGGGGAGCAAGGGGCTTGCTGTAACATTTTTTTACCAATGGTGTCATATCTTGAGATGTATTGATTAAATTATCACTAGCTAAATTTTGAATCGTACTCTGACAATTCCTCTATGAAGTCTAACTGAAAAAACATCACATCTATAGGTATCTCTTTCAGGAAAAAAAAATTCTAAAAAAAGGGGAGTGTTACAACTTACCCTGTACTTGGGTTTGTTGTAACATCTATTGGGACATATAGTAACAACAATAAAAAACATGAATTTTACACCATTAATCATATATTCTCTTCACAGTTTGCTTTGTTTTCAACAAATAATTAGGTATTTAACGAAAATAATAAAATACTTCTATTAAATGCATCTACTATTAAATAATTAACTGAAATACACATTTTTTTTAGGTAATGAACAACTAATATTTTAGTTTTAAACTATTAATCCTTTTTTGTATTAAAATTCTACCATAGGTACTTGTATACAAACTAGGCACTTCGAAATCACAGTAAGTTAAATTATAAACCTCCAAATTAAGTATTTTAACTATATCTCTTAGTTCTTACATCTTATAATAATCATTCTGTTCATAAGTCTCTTTATCAATGAATTTAGTATTCATCTGAGTTACAGTTAATACAAACAAAAGAAATAGTATCTCCTCCGACACATCCTACATGTGTTCACATCTTACATACAATGCATTCAACCCAATTACTTTTTGAATGACGGTACCCTTCGCTGCAAACTAGACAATACCAGTCTCCAGATTCAGATTCCGAATTTAAAACCCTTTTCTTTACTCTTTCTATTCCATCTTTATTATTTGCAGATTTTTTACCTTTGCTTTTTCCCTTTACTTTTTTTTATCATCTTTTTTCTGCTTTCTTTTCATCTTTTCTTCACATTCCATTCTCAAAGTTTCTTTTTCAGATTTGTCTGTCAAAACAGCGGACTTCCTTTTACGCCTGTTATTTATATTTGTATTCCATGATGGTGCCTTCGGTAATGGTTTAATTTTCGATGGGGAAAATTTGTTTAGACCAGAGCAACTCGGAGTTGGTTCGTTTGCAGTTTCGAGATTCAACGATAAATTTTCAATCACATTTAGAGAATTTTCTGATTGTTCATTGGGATCTGGACGATCAGTGACAAAAGACGGCGCAAAGTTACTGTCTTGGAAAATATCTGCATTTAAAGGCCAAACACCGGAAACTTTAAATCCCTTATTACATTACAAATAACATACAGCAATATGGGGCAAGTTGTAACATGTTACAACATACCCCGAGATTTTGTTACAATTAACCCAAAATCATAGTTTTTCATATTTAGCGTGTTAACTATTCAAACAACTTTGTAACCATGAAAACTATAATACATTATACATAAATAAATGTTAATACGAAATAAAATATTGAAAGCCCTATTTAGTCAAAGCTAATAAAGCTAACCAAAAATTTACGAAGGTCAAAAAATACGTTTCCCGCCAATAACGGAGGGCTCGCACACACCCACTCACTGCGTCGCCTGGCGGGACACTGGCGGTGATGACGTGACGTGGTACATTATAACAGTAAGAATGAGTCAAAAAAATAGGTTAATAAAGTTCAAATTCTTAGTGAAAAAGCACTGTTACTACTTACCCCTGTTACATCAAGCCCCTAGCTTCCCTACAAAGGGTACATAGTCCTGCGTTTTGGAAAAATTTCTTTGATAGGAGTCAGTAGTCGTGCATTTCCTACAGTATAACAACCGTGATTGTCTTATATTTCTTCTTATGCCTTTGGGCGGTGTGGGGGGGGGGGGGATTTCTTTAAAAAAAAACACGTTCCTGATGTAGTAACTTTTAAAACTCGAATTACGTTACAGGTAGGAAAAACATATTCAGACATGCGAAAAATGTTTTGCTTCGTATGCAGTTCTTGGAACAACACGATGGTGGTCATATTGACCTTACTTGTAAATAAAAGACAGCCATTGTTAAAAATAAAAATATGCATATTTTGCCAGTTCATATTTTATCTTTAAATATGCACAAAAGGACACCTTCTTAACGACAAGATTCCCCCCGGTGGGGATTTTCGGTACTATTTTTTTACTTCCGAAACCGAAATTCCAATAGAATGCTCTAAATACCTCAAGTTATTTTGTAGCCATCCACTTCATAAGGAAAATCCTTTCTAAGAACAACAACAAAACAAAGTTTGTGGATTGAGGAATTTTTGCGTTATTTTTCACGGACATGATACTGTTAAGATTTTTGAGAATCACTTACGTTCCTTAATCTCCACGGTATACGCTCCGCAGTACAGGCTTTACTGTAATTAGTCAATACTTATTGTTTGAGTAGTTTTGCAGTTTTTTTTACTCCATCATTACTCCTGTAAAAGTTGTGTGCTGTGTGCGTTATTAAATACATTCATACGACATTGCTTAGTCATTCTCGAATATATTATGCTCACATATCCAACTACTTAGGATAAACAAGGCTCTAAATTTATTGTTACGATAGTAAGATGACTAAGTACTGCTTGTATCTTTCGTCCACCATGAATTACGCATGCGTTGATAAGAGAATCCACTACCTGGTCAAAGTTTCCTTCCACGTCATCTATTATTTGAAATTGTGCCCACGTGACCTTTTCCCTCCAATGAAGATGAATAATTCATAGTTGTAGTGGGCTGCTTCCCTTTTCATATATTTACAGAAAATGAATTTATGTAGAGCACTCTGGAACTGGGAAAATATTATGCTCGCCCTGTCTGCTCTCATGAATTTAGACGTCTGTGGAAGGTGTATTAACACTGGGTAATTGCATGTCATGAATTTATGTACAGTTGCAAATTTAACTAAATTATGCTAATTTAATGTATCATCACGTTCTACTATCTTTCGATAGGGCTTAATGCATGCAGACTGTCTCTTTAATTATTCGAAATTTTCACTTGATGTCATTTGTAATTTTGCAGTCTAGTGATGATTAATGCAAGTAAACCTCTTTTTGTGGTATTATCCAAAATAGCTGTGAAAAAAAAGTGTGTATCTGTGATATCATTAGTTAAATAAATGTATACAAGTAAAAGCAAAAATGTTACAGGAAAAGTAAATCCCTTTAATTTAAAAAACAAAATAATTAGTTACTAAACGCTGTTATAGCTTTAAATTTGCATAAAGAGTGCTTAAAAACGACTGTTCGCGCAAAAGTAATTAACCATAAAATTGCCTAAGAAAGTTTGTTTTAGGGATGCACCGGATAATGATTTTTCCGGGTATTGGATTCTGGATATCCTGCGCTTCTACGTTTGGCGGTTTCGGATATCCGGACTGGATATCCCGCAAAAAAATCTGTCGGAAATCCTGTCAGAAATGAGCTAACTGGGTCAGATACTGGATAGTAAAATATCAGCTAGATAGGCAGGATACCGGATAGTTACCGCATATCCAATGCGTTTAGTTGTAAATTAAAAGGATGCCTCATCTCATAATAATAATAAAAAAAATCAACTAAGCAGCAAGATAACAAGATGAAGAAGTGTGGGTTCAACTTCTGGATATGGAGAATTTTAACACCGTATACAAAATGAGAAAAGCAGTAGTTTTTATTTCTCATTTCTTTATTTTTAAGTCGCAAGACATTCGTTACTACGTAAAGGAAGTTTATTTTTCTGTTAAACTCATTAAACACATCCTGCTTTCATTAAAATTCGTAACTTTTGTGTAATGAATAGTGAGAAAAGCATTGATTCAAACGAAAGTGGTGAGGAAAATTAAGACCTAATGAAAAGTAAACCACAAAAGTTTTAAACAATGAGTTTGTGTTTCAGGCTTATTGAACTTCTCTAAGGTATGTTTACACAAAGGAAACATTTCAGAAAAATAAAGAAACTCCTCTAATATTAAAATGGAATGTACGTAATTAAAGCAATTTTATCCAAATGAAAAAGAAAGAAAAACATACACTCATCGCGAATTTCGTCTAATTACACTACTAATTAGATTTTCTAAAAAACTTTCTTAAAACTTCGAGCTATTGAAATAATTTAGAAGCATTTACCACAAAGTTAAATATGCTGAATAACATTGGAATCCTATTAGCTGGTTATCTACCAGATTACACCGAAAAGGTTACCCAATACTCATCCAGTTAATATGAGCTCTTTTTATTTGCTTTTAGAGGAATTTATTTTGAAACTACCGATTTTTTGAGCATAGTTTTTTTTTTTTTTTTGAATATTTTTTATAGATTTTTCTTTAACTAATCCTTAGTTTTATGAAAAGGAATTTAATATTACAACTCTGGTAACGTTTGTATAATTGGATTAAAAATGCGAAGTACAACTTTTATGTTGTCTTCAATCTCTTCTCTTTGTTTTCATTGTAAAGATGTTTGGCACAATGGAAAATTTGCAAACGCAGTCATTCATTATAGAATGTGATAGACAGAAAATGAATGTGAAAAGAAGTGTACTCTGTTAAAAATATACAATACTCTTTATTTTTGCAATACTAACTAAAATATTTCAACAATTACATTTCGTTTAGAAATAAAATACAGGTCGAGAGAGAAAGAGATTAAATAAAAAGCAACGTACTTATGTACCATGCCATATTTTGCTTTTTTTCTTCGCGCTATGTTGAAAAGTGCAAATGCTTAGAATCTGAAACGAAATATTTTAAAGAACGAAAAGTAACAAACCCAAAAGACTTCAGAGCTGCTCATAGTTTAAAATTTGCAATTGAGATTGAGTACTGCGGTTATTTTGAATTCTGAGTATTCTTAGGGTGCTCATCAAACATTTTATTATATGTCAAACCTTTCATATTCAGCTAAATCTTCGGGATATGTGCCATTCAGCAAGAAGGACGGGATTGTAATATACCCCATGGCTCCTTCATAAGCGGATTACATAGAGGATGAACTGAGTTAAGTAGCTGAAACTCACCTGATTTTAATCTGCCGACATTTTGTGATGCAAAATATATCAGCAAATATAAACGATTCTTAGTGGCTGGTAATGACAACACGGAGTTACGTTTTGGAGGATTTGGATGTTTTAAAGTTGTTTTGGTTTGAAACGCGGTTTGTATCATATAGTTGGGAGGCACAAGATGTACGTGAAATAAAGCGAAAGTCTGGCATATGCTTTGCTAAGGTTAATGAAACGATACTGAGAAAGCAAGGTCCCTAAGAACTGCTAAAAATGAGACAACAAATATAAGTGAATTAGGGATAAAAAATTGTATTACTGATAATTCTGTTCGGAAATGACCTTATGGCCATGACTCTAATAGTTATTAAAATTGAATGAGGCTTATCAAAACATCTTTTATTATATTTTTTTTAATTTCTAAAAACGAGTGGGGAGACAGGGACTAGTTACGATAAGGGTGAGTTGTTACAGCGGCAATTGTGGCTTAAAAAAATAACTGTACGGTAAAATTAAAATAGACATATGATCTTGTCACCAACGGCCATCACGTAGAATGCACTAGTGACGCTAGCACTTTTGTAACAGAAGTTAGAGGAAGGTGCTGTCAAAACCACTTGTTTATAACATTTTCATTTCTGAGTTAATATTGGTCTAAAATTATTTTTAATGAAATGAAAAGTGTGTTTATGTGTGGTACTTTTGTGCTAGATCTTACTTTATATGACACGTTTGAGTTTGTATATTGTTCTTAGTTGTTTTTTATTACACCTTGAAGTTCGATTTTGGTGTTAGGTTTAAAAGTGAAATTTGCTTACGGCTGGTTGTGACACGTTACAACCGGCTCCGTACTTCTTTTACTGAGTGCTATAATTCGATTGACTCAAAAGTTTGATCTCCGGGAGCTAAAAAGTTTAATTTACACTACAGCAGTTGCTATCTCTATCAGAAATGAATGCACATTATTTCAAGACCATTTGACCTTATCCAAAAGTTGCTGTGATCTCAGCAAGATCACAAGTAAATCTCGCAAATCAGGAACTTTAAGTGATACACCAGAGAAAAATGTATCAACACTGAATCAAGGAACAGAAAAAGAAACTAGAAAATATAATTAGAAAGCCAAAGACAACTTAGGAAGGAAAGAAAGTGGGAGGAGAAAAATAGCGAAACAAGAAAGTACCAATAAGGGAGATAATCCAGCTAAGAAAGCGAGAGACAACTAAGGAAGGAAGGATAATGGGAGAAGAACATCAAAACAAGGAAGTACAAGTAAGGGAGGTAATCCAGCTAAGAAAGCGAGAGACAGCTTTAAAAATGTGTTACATGACTCTGATAAAGAAAGTTTAGAAGAAGATTATTGCTTTTACCTGATAAGTTGTTAACTGCGAGAATGGATACATTGTAGATTTCAAGAAGTGGTAACACATGAGATATGCTAAAGAAATTCTATCTTACGTATGCTTGAGTGGTGAAAGTGATTCTTCAGATTCTGATAACTGAGGTAATATCTTTCAGTTTAACTTGATTTCTAGCATTCTGGCTCAAGAGTTACACATTTTATGTTTTATCGATAAGGCACAATGTTTGCCTTACTAATTTTTAATCAGTTTTCGTTAAAGAAATAATATTACAATACTTTTCTTCAAGTTTGGAATTAACCTGTTTCATCTTTTCAGTAGAATAAGACAGAATGAAATAAAATACGAACGTTTTGACATTAATTCATAATTTTGATTAAGGTCAGAAGTAAACACTTTCTTTGCCCAATGAGGTATAAAATTTTCCTATGTCACAGCTTACTCCCGGTGGTGTAACAACGACCCCCCCCCCCCTCTCGCAAAGTGACACTTTCTTTTCCAAGAATTCTTTTGTGTATAGTTTCTCTAACAAGATTAAACCGAATATTACTTTCAAATATGAAACTAGAATAGTTACTAAATTCAAAAAAACACAAATTTACGTAAAACAATCAAATATACAAAACGTTATGCGGATTTTAAAAAAAAATGTCATAACTATTCCCAGCCTCCCCGACAAAACACAAAATAACACAAAAAAAAAAAAAATACAAACAAAAGTACACACAAAAAAATCTGTTCACTGTAACAAAAAAAAAGTGAACGAAACGGCTCTGGAAAGTAATAGGCAAATAATGTGCCTAAAGTCTGCCAGTAACGTATGTTTTTTAAAAAAAAGGGGGAAAGATTATCGCTAAAAGGGGGGGGGGTCAACAGCCGTCCTAATATTGACTAGAATCTTTCGGAAGAATTCGAAAATCCTTACAAAAAAGGCAGTCACATGTGCAAAATTATTTAGGAATCTTCTACTAAAACTCATAAAAGTTTATAGTAATAGCTTGTCACCAACCTGACTCACAAGGCTGACTTCTAGAGCATATTAGAAAATGTTGCTAAAGATAGTGCAGAATTGTATGCAAAAATATATTTGCATGCAGTTCTTGCAGAGTTACAGAGTCAAGAGACTGTAGTTTACCCTCATTTGGTTATCACTCAATTTGGACAAGCAGTAATACAGTTGAAGGTGAAACACGAAATAAAAGCGTTTAGTATATTTTGACACTAGAAGATTTTTTTTTAAAAATCACATGAGTGAGATGTCTGCATTTATGCAAAATGTAACAATTCAGGAAATATTATCGCAAAGATACTTGTATTTCACAGAACACTGGTGGAAATTCGATAAATCCCGGCACGTTTCCAGGAAATAGAATGTGACGTTTCAGAATTTTCTTTCAGTGTGGAAGGAAAGAAGGAAAATAATCCCAAATGATCCTCAACTTTAGTTTAGAGTAATTAACTTGATTCGTTTTAGGATAAATGTTGTTTTCTACACGATAATCGTCAGCGTAAACCCGAAGCAAAACACTTTCAAGAATTGATCTTTTAAAACAAATTTCTTCAAACTTAGGATGATTTTCTTCACTCAAATAATTCATAAACCATAACTTTTCTTTGAGTTTCAACTGCTTAAATTAGAAAATTGGTGATAAAATCCTCCACGTGAATCAATACCTCTGAAGATACCTCTGAAGATGCTGTACCAATGTTTGTTCAGCTTCTGGTTTGGTTCTAAATTTCGAAATGTTGATAGATTGTGCTTCCATCTATCCTGTGCTGTCTGAACGAATTCGTACACTTAAATACTTCTTGTTCAAACGGAATTAGTCAGTCACTGCCTTAAAGCGACTAGTAATTGCTACTGGGGCTCGGTATGCGAAATGGTATTAGTAACAACAACGTCACTATTTTAACTTTTTATCTTTTGTAAGCTTCACAAAACCTTTATGTTGAACAAATTTTACATTATTAGAAACTGAGAGTATGTACCTATATATGTATCTATCTACCTATCTATGTCCAAGTTACTTCTCCCGAACGTCAGTAAACTGACCATCAAACCAGGTATCAATGGATTCGTAATTTTCCCGTCTTTATGTTTGTCTATTTAATATAATCCTCCAATAATAATTAGCGGAGAAATCAATTAAAAACTATATATTAATTACAATACTTAGATTTCGATCAAAATCCCTACTTTTCGAAGGCTTTCTCCATTCAAATTATTATTCAGTGTTTCGTCTCAACTTTCCGTAACAATGCTTTTATGAAATCTGTAGCGTGCAGAAAATCGTTGAGAAGAAAGATGTGTTGCCATTTTTTTCTCGAATATAAACAAATAAAATTATGGGCTTTGTTTTGAGGCTTTTCCTGTAATCGGGGGATTTAAAATGTTTCCCTTTTGGTTATTTTTCCGGAATATGCCACAAAATTGTACTGATTTTTTTTTTTTTTTTCAAGTGTGATTGTTAAACACGCCTCCCTTGACACAACTTTTATTTTCGAGGTAGACCGTGTAAAGTCGGGCGATGAAGCTAGTCTCGTAAAAAAAATTGTTCACGCTTTCTTACAATTTATACAAGCACCAATAGTGCATCTTTAGTACAAATAACATACGCTGAATGTTTATGTGCCTTTAGCAGTAAAAAAAAGCATTTCATGAATGTGACCACTTTCCTTTGTGGCTACTTTTTGTCCACCTTTCCACTTCATAAACAAATTTTTCCTCGTAAAATATTTCCTTCTATTCATAAAACACATTTTTATCTTTTTGAGCGCTCTTGTTCTTAAGATTTAATACGGCTGAGCCTACTTTTATCTTTTGTGGAAAACGAATATAAACTTGGGACATATGTACCCCATAAATTCAAAATATAACTTACAACAAATGTTCTTTTTTTCCGTGTAACTGTAACAGATGAATTTTAATATTAGCATAAAAAGGGGGGGGAGGTACTATCATTAAAAAACGTAGTTTTCGAGCAATCACGAATTGATTATCATCCTCACTTGACCAAAGTTGATGTTGCTCTGATTTTTCAGATGCAGGCAATTTTGACGAGAATTTAAAGGATATTTTATTATTTGCCTATTTATTTTGCGAAGTATGCTTAGTTAATATTTTTTTAAATGTTTGGCAACGGGGAAAAATAAAGATAAGGCGCTTTATTTTTCCCAAAAGAAAGACCAACAATCTTTTTTTTTTTTTTTTAGAAAAAATGTATTCAGTTTGATCCATTTTTTTATTTCTTATTATTTATTTATTTATATACTTACAGATATTTCTTATTTCTTTGTAATGATTTTTTTTTGCTGAAAAACATTAGCTGCTTTGTTTAAAAGGTGCTACCATTTTATTGAGGTCCCCTACTTTTCACCAACACGAAATGTTCTTTCTCTTGTTTTTCAGTTTCAAACTTACTTTTTAATATATGATATATGTAAGGGGGGGGGGAAGAGTTTTAAGTGTCGATGAACAGTAATGTAAACCACTTGATCTATTTGGTTTTTTTCTTTACGTAACTGTCCATTCAGATGACCGAGGCGCATTATGAGAGTTTTAGAACATTTTAGAATGAAAGCAAATTTTGGGTGCGGTAACTTACTGCTAAATACTGAAGCTTTTCTGTGGACTCTCATTGGTGAGAGAAATTTCCATTAGCTACCAGCTTGACAACACATTTAGCTTCATTGCCTCTTGCTCGGTTATTCACTCTTCCAGACTGATATGTCCACAACAAAGACAAAACTACAGTCTCTGTGTAATTACCGGGCTTTGGGTTTATATTGCATGAGGTTTAGTTCGGATTTCCTGCTTTTTGGAAACTATTTTAAAGCTTTAATGTTCCAAAATTCGACCTTTTCTGCGTTGAAATATCATGCTAAACTTCAATTATTTGTTACACCAGATATTTCTTTAATTTCATGCTCATTCTCACAGAATGAAATCAATAATTATATAGGAGTGAAAACAAACTGTTTCACAAAAACACAATTTGAAGTTCTCATCTACATAGGCAGATACAGACTACCATTTTGGGGGACGGGAGGTCACGGGGTCGTACTGAAGAATATAGGGCATCAGGTACGAATAATTTCTGAAAATGCTTGAGGTTATCAGTAAAAATGCACAAAATAGGCTAAGAATAAGACATCTAGTTTGAATATAACGCTACTAATTAATTTCACACGCAATGAAAGGAAGTACCTAGTGTTTAAAATATTTATTTTAAAAATAATTAATAAATTGAAAATATTACTGCAATCGTTTACACTTCATTCATACAGTATTTGAGTACAATGTGGATGGATAATATTGTATATAATTTTTCTTTTTTTGGGGGGGAAGGGGGCATGACTTCCTCGACCTTGCCATTGTATACACTCTGCTCATCTACCTGTCATATTACCACTAATGAGCACACACTTTTACTTTGAATGAATGGTGGAACTTTTATTTTGAATGAATGATGGAAGGAAGGTGCGTAGTAATATACATTCCCATACAGAGAATGTTTTATTCCTTTTAAGACTCATGGTCCCTCTTAATACGAATACTTGGTTTCACACTTGGCAGCAGAAAACGTTTAACTATAATTCTTTTAATAAATATTTTTACTCGAGATCAGACATAATATGCACAGAGAAGACAAGGAAATAATAATCTGAATTTTAAATGTTTTACATAAAATACTCGAGCTTTTCTTCTCTGTAATATATTCTCTGATGTATGTTTGAAAATAAAGTTAATTTTTTTTTCCTTTGAATCTCTTTGCCTTTATTCGAGAATTGTAAAATTTTTCGTAGCATTTCCGTAAAAATGTGTTTCGTGCTTCGTAAAAATTTTTTGATTCTGAAATGGGAAAAACATGTAAATTTTTTTTATTCACATGGCATGTCTAACATACAACGAAACTCAATCCATCACTTAGAATTCACAAATTGTTAAAGATCAAAACAAATTCTGCTGCAGAAAATTTACGTATGCATATATTGTTTTTAACGGCAATACGTTTTTTACTAGTTTTTTTTTTTTTTTTTTTAATGTTTTTATAAGGAACAATGTGCACTAATATTCATGACGTTTTAGAATACACTTTTGTCTTATTTCAGTTTTTTAGTGTTTTCCTTTCTGTTGAAACTTTATGTATTTTGTCAAAAGTCATGATCGCTGACAGAGAAAAGTGTAAAACTATAGGTTAAAAGGATAATCCGAGAAATGTGTATACAAGAGCTGTCAATTTGTGAAATAGCAAATTTTCAACGCATTATTACTAAAACTTTTTATTAATATTAGAATGCACTATTCAATAAAATGTATCATACAGATATTTACCATTACAATGCTAGAAATTGCATATCTGCCAGCGATATTTTACTGTTTTTCTATAATGTTTAAAGTAATATGTCATTTCATACGATAAGGTAAAGACATTATGTTTCATCCCCGTATTCAATTATGCATGACCCCCCCCCCCATCTTATCATATCTGGCTTATTTGGGGGTTTAATATATTTGTTTTTTGAACAATTGATCAAAACCGATGGCTTTTAGTGGTCAAAAAGAAAAAAGATTGGGGAGAGAAATGTGGCTCATTTACCTTTTGGATATTTTATTTATACTATTTAAATAATGCATTTATGCTTTAAATTACATTATACATTGTTGTGTAAAGGTAGCATTACACATTAGCTTAGCCCATTTTCGGCCAAAGGTGCGTATACGCACCATTTCAGTAAAGAATTTTTAATTAACGTTGTTTCGTATATTTTTTACAAATTTAATTTTTATGCTATTTTAAAAAATTTTGAAGGCATCTATAAAATAATAGTAATTCATTTAGAGCAAGCACTTTCTTTAGAGAAAAATTCAAAATATGCTTGTTTTTTACCTTGAAACGTCGGCTGTCAAATTCGACTTTTTGAAATTGTATAATTAATCCACTTGAGATTAATCACATGTTCTTATAATGGGTTACAGTTGTGAATTCTATAGATAAAATAAAAATAAAAGTAATGTCATAAAAAATCTTATAAATCGTTATTCAAATTTACTGGTGCGTAAACGCACCATTGGCCGAATGCATGAACGATAAGCAAAAATTGATAACCAAAGTTTTATGCAAGGAATCGTACGTTCTTTTTTTTTCTTTTTTGCTTCTTTCTTTCTTTTTTTTTTGCAAACCATTCTCTTCCCCAAGTAGATATGTACCGGTCTTTAGATGAGGATAAAGGACTGTCAATAACTCGGAAAAGCACGAGTTGAATCAGATTTAAAAACATAAAACAAAATATTCATTTATCCGATAACTCTTGTTTTGATAAAACAGACAAGTTTACTAAATTACGCCCATTTTTCCTGCATATAAAAAAAAGTATCTACAATTTGGAATCTTTTCTCAAAGTTTGTCAATTGACGAAGAGATGGTGCCTTATTTTGGAAGGTATTCATCAAAAATGTTCATAAAGGGAAAGCCAGTAAGGTTCAAACTTTGGTGTTTGTGCTCATCAGACGGATATCTTTTCCAATTCATTCCGTATATAGGTTCTAAGACTAGCAGTTATCAACAAAAAAATGCCATTAGGAACAAGTGTTGTTATGAAATTACTTAACGTTGTTCCAAAACCTGAAATGCTCAAAATATATTTGTAATAACTTTTTTTCATCTTACAGTTTATTCGAAATTTTGAAAGAAAAGGTTTTTTTTTTTTTTTTTTTTTTGCATCTGGAACAGCTCGCGAAAATTGCTAAATGTGTATTGGATGACTCCAAAAATATGAAAAAAAAAAACCTCTGGGTTCCTATGATTTTGCATTCAACAAGGATTCGAAGGCATTGGCTATCAAATAGAACGACAATGCTGTAGCAACGATTGTTACCAATAATGGGACCGTTTTTCCAATTGTAAATGCCAAACGTATAGCCGCAGTGAAAGAAAGGAAATTTCTATTTCACAGTCGAACTTAATTTTGGACTACAATAAATATATGGGAGACATTGACCTGCATGACAATGCTATAGCAAATTACCAGATCAGAATTCAAAGCAAAAAAAGGTGGTGGCCATTATTTACAAATATTATTGATAGTGTGATAGTGAATTCATGGAAGCTACATAGAATTGCTAATAACACAAAAATGCCACTTACGGACCACTGTTTCCGTCACTCGTCTGATCACTTATTTTTATATTAGCTACCAGTTTGTTTGGCTATCTTGGCTCCCTTAAGAGGTTTTCCATCTCAAGCTCAGTCACTTCCTATTCCGAACTGAAAGGTGCTAATAAGCACAAAACTGCAGTCCTCTGATGGAATGACGGAGGTGGCAGTGTACTTTATGTAGCTCAGTTAGTATTTAAAAGGCATTATTATACAATATTTTAGTAGTGAAACTGTGCAACTTAAATAAAACTATCAGAATTATTTAGTAAATAGCTTCATTACGTAACGGAAAAGGGACTTTGGATACGTTTAGCCTTTTTTTCTCAAGCATCTTTACATCTAGTTGCATTAACTACGTAGAATGAGCTAAAGTTTTACTTAAATGGGACTTTACTTTTAACCCAAATAGTACTGGTTTGACATTCGTAATACTGGGTTAGGTATAAGGTAGTGGCCAATGCTTCAGTAGTGACCACTTCAAGTTTACTTATATACTTTGAAGAAATAAATGAACAATAATAAGGTGATTTTTAAGTTGGTACTTAATGTAACTATCATACTGAATCAATTTTACTCATCAGTTATTTGAATTTAAAGTAAGCAATGTAAATTCTTTGCATGGGATAACATCAGATGGCAACTTATGATTTTTTCAGATTTTGGATAGGCCACTACTGGATCAATTTTGAAGTTTGAGAAAAAATGGATAAGAATCTGAACGAATTGAAATTATGGCATCATTAGAATGACGGGGGGATCTTAATGGGACGATTAAAGAAGAGTTGAGCTATAATACGCTTATTGGGTGTAAGAGAGGTAATTAATATTATAGAAACACAGTTTAAAAATATACTTCGCTATGACTACTACTAGTGTGTTTTAAACCCATAAGTGACCACTACTGAAGCACTGGCCACTACTGGTGTTTTACATTACCCACGTTTAAAGTTAAAAAAAAAAAAAAAAAAAAAAAAAAAACACACACACACACACACACAAACTTATACCTTTGTTTACTCTTCACCTGTACCCGATGAATGCATTGTTTTGAAAGGAAAAATTTTGTATTTTCTGAGAAAAGCTGTTCTGCTTCTGGATTAGAGTAAATCCATAATTGGCTGCGTTACAAGAACAATTGCCAAGTTCTAAAGAGACCGTTACTGTGAGACAACCAAATGAAGATAGCTCTTCAACGGCGAGGGTTATATTTTACGAGGTTTATTATATCTATGAGACAATATTATTCTCTGGTGAATACGTTTTTATCACTAAATAAACTCAAAATAGCTCTCTCATTTTGGTTCTAGTGATATTGAGGCAATAGAGGCTGTATCATAATTCCGTTTTGACAATTTATTACAATATTTCATGATGTGACAGAAACGATGAAAAAGAAAGAATAAACTTCAAATATTCGTTTAATAATTTTAAAAGATTAAGATCCTCATTAAAAAATTGTTAATTCTATTAAAGTCAGTTCTATTGTAAATAAAGATGTATTTTTATTTGTGAAACTATTCCTGGAAAATGGTAACCTAAAATCATGAAATTTGGTACGCAGAAAAAGACTTTGCCGATGGTATGCACCTAACCCCCTCATTTTTATAAATTATTTAGAGAAAAAATATTCAATGTTCTACGCGATTATCAGCACTTTTTGTCCAATAGATGCTGGATTATTTCTTGTGTTAGTGTAGTTTAGTTATGCCTCTTTCTAGTGCCTCTTTCTAGGCACCAGGGGAAACCCGGGCAACGTGAATACCTTAAGATTTTCTTGCTTATTGTCGTTTAGTTATAACTTCGGAAGATAAAACAAATGTTTATAATCAGTCTCCATTTAATAAACTTACGTATTACAATAACGGTTTTCCTTAACATTAATAAAACTATTAGATATACGGGCATTTTGCAACAACGGCATGAATATCCACTTTGCTCTACACCCCGGGTAAAGTGGATTTGGTACTAGGGCAAAGCGAACAACAACATTATTTGTCATGAAACTACACATTAAAAATAAAATAACCATCGAAAGTTAAATGAACATATTCAAAAAACATTTTTTTGCAACAATGCTAATTATTGTAGTTGTTACAAATAAAGAAATTGAACTTAAAAATAAAATAAACATCGAAAATTAAAGGAACATATAAAAATACATTTTTGGCACAATACTAATTATTGCAGTTATTATTATAAAAAACAAGGAATTTAAACTAAAAAAAAATCAACATCCAAAATTATAGGGGCATATTAAAAAAAAAAAAAAAAAAAAACACATTTTTCCTTCAACAATACTAACAATACTAATTGTTGCAGTTATCACGAACAAAATCAACACCATTTTCGAATACTGAACTCTTTCTGACACCACTGAGTACAAATACGATGTTGTATACAGTTTTCCGTTGGTTGATCATCTTCTTCAATGCATATTTCATCACAGAAAATGCACCCTATATCATCAAATTTCTTTTCATCTATCTTCTTATTATTCTCTTTTGCAGACTTGTGTCTTGAGGTAGAGATTTTTAGTCTTTTTGGTAGTAGTCTTTTTAACAGTCTTCTGAGACGGTTTAGTCGAAGCATTAATCCAGTGACTTCATGACAGTTTTTCTTGCTTTTTCAAGTTTTTGTTTCTGATCTTCCTATACTGGAGTACTTGTCAGGTGTGTAGATCTTTGTAGCTTTCGTTTATGTATTGTTACTGGTTTAGCAGGCTGAGGAATAGGCTGTAAAACTGAGAGACTATAGTAGTTCTTAGAATATCCAGATTTGAGTGAAGCGACAAGAACATCATTGCCTTGGACGTCTTTTGTTATTTTAGACCCCATGGGAGTATAATGGTAGCATTGTCTTGAGATATCTTAAAATGGAAGGACTTCCAGGTTCGAATGAAGTGACTTGTCATGACCGGACAAAGTGAATATGGTATCCACTTTGCCCAATCCGCTTTGCCCTTCAGATACTTTTTTTGAGGTTATCCAAATTACTAAAAAACCAGAGCGCCTAAACTCGTCGTCTGTGGATATTTGAAAGCTATATAATCATGCATCAAATCTGACTCATAACAAAGAACATGTCACAAATAGCATTAAAGTTATAAATGAAACACTTACCTCTGCAAAATAATATTCTTTTCCCAAAAACATACTCTGTCCGCTCACTGGCGCTGCGCGAGGCGAACTCGTCAAAACGTGTTTGCCGCACACGGAGCAGTAACAGATGACCTTTGCTTTAACAACACGGCTGCTGGACAACGAGCAATTTGGGAGTTATAGGCAATATTCGCTTTGCCCGGGGTCTCCACTTTAGCCGGGTTTCCCCTATATTTTATTGAACACGAAACCTCCAATAAACGATTCTTCTGATAATTAAGATTTTGTAACAATAGAATTTTCTCCAAAAGTTCAAGTCAGAGTTAAAAACAACTATGCATTGTTGCGAGTTGTGTTAGAGATAAAATGCTATATTCAAAAATACTTAGTGAAACAGATTATTATTTTCTATGTTACAGAGATAAATAGATACTTATAGATATATACAAGCATAGATAGGTACGGGAGTATAAATGAGTGTATAAATAAAGGAAATGTTTTTTTTTTTAATAAACGGAAGGTTATAAGTTGATAAAGGTAGAGATAGTCATGTCATGAAATGTATATATGGTCGTTTAGGACAATCTCGACACAATTGTGGAAAATCAAAAATAATTAGAGATTCAGACCATTATCGGTTTAATAAATTTCTACTTGTATATTAGTATCATGTTGTGTAATTTGGTACATCTTGAAAACATTATAAATCATATATGCACAATTAAAAATGTAAATGCTGAATGTCCTCTTCTGCCTTAACTGTGAAAAGATTTTATAAATATCTGAACTTGCAAGCCAGTTAGCTACAAATCACCTAAAACCGAAGCATTTGTTACAGTCATTAATGTCAATCTTAATTTAAAGTTTTGCAGGCTATGAAAAACTTATCTTATAGTATTTTATACTGATTTTCTTGCTCTATCAGTAATTTTTCAAGAACTTACATTCACTAAATAGGACATTTGTTTTAGATTATACAATACAGTGATTTTCATGCGATTCTAAGGAATTTTAATAAACATTTCAAGATATATCAAGTTTTGAATGTCCCAGAATTACCCTATTGTTTGATATGAAAACATACATGTTTTTTTTTTTTTTCAGTTAAAGGATAATATTTTAAAACTGGTAAAGGTATAACCTGCTCCATTTTTTTAGGATAAACACAAAATGTTTATTTTCATAGGGAAATTAAATGGTGGAAAAAACATTATTACACCAAATCTTACAAAATAAACTACTCGTTGTATTTTAGGATTACACAACATTATACACCTTGAAGCAACTTTAAATTAAGTAACAAAAATAATTAAAAATCAACAATTTCTTTCGAAAAAGTAAAAACTGAGACAAACAAAGTACCTTACGTTGTGGCTCTTATTTTTAAAGGTCATTTTAAAAACTTTAATGTCTAATATGAGGGTTTCTTTTTTTATCTTCAATTTAAAACTCGTTTATCAGTTTATGAATTTTGATATGCTATCTTACTACGGTAACCATACCAAAAAGGAAAAAACCATATGAGTGGCTTTTGATCACGCACTTAGTTTTCCGCCAAAAATAACTTTTTGTACAGAAAATTCAATGCAAAAACAATTGAATACTTTTTGCATTCATTCTGACGTCTACGAACGTTTTTCAATGCGAACTGGAATCAAATCTTGACCCTATCTTTCAGAACGCACTTTTGAGGCTGAAAATTTAAAGCTTTGCTCTAAATTCCATACCTCCACGGCGCATTGGTTTCTCATAAAAATAGTATAAAATAACCTGATCATCAGAAAAATATCTGTTTAATCAAATATGAGTAATATGAACGAGAGTGAATGTGCTTTTTTTTCTACATAAAGGTTAGCAGTGATAAACAGTTTTTTATTTATGAAATAAACATTTTAATTTCATTCGTAATTTATTTATTTTCCCTTCCCACTACTCACTTGCTAAAAAAGAACAACAACAAGAAAGATATGAACCAGAAATACAAAGTAACAGAGAGAAATAATTAGAAGAAGAAAGCAAAATATTATTTAGCAAATGTTGCCAACTAACAATTCATAAACAAAATGATTATTGTCTTTCAGTCCAAGTAGGGTAACGGCACAAGAAAAAGACAAGAGTCCAGTAACAGACAGTCGTAAGTTGGGATTTAAATAACAAAAAATTTAGGCGGATTAAACTAATGTTGCTGTGACCAATGAATACCCTGCAACCATTTAGTGTAATCAGAGTGAATTTTATGAGCCACCTGGTATTTACAAGGCAGTGGTGGAAGGTTATGAACAGCTACCACGAGGTCAGCTGGTGTTTCATGTTCATTTGAATTTAATAAGGCTTTAGTTCTAAAAATAAAGAACTTTTGCACATTTTGAAGAGAAAAAGGGAATTTTGTCCAATGCTTATCCTTTCCTCATCCTCTCTATTACTGGTTATAATCAAATATTTTCTGTTACTGGTGGTCGGACATTTTTTTCCGAAATTGAGGAAATAAAAATATAATTAACTAAATCAGAGGATCCAAGAGCTGCCAAACGTTAGATAAGATGTAGTTGCATAAGAGAAAAATAATTTAATCAGTCTAAATACATTAAAAGACTCATAAATTTAAGTTAACCTGAGAGCGATGTCTCAAGAATACCTCTTACTGGTACCGTTATCCGATTGGTTTAAAAAATGAGGGTTTTTTTTAAAGAGGTGGGGACACAAACCATATGTTATTGGTTTTATTTCTGCATCTGGCTGATATAGATCAAGAGAAAAGCATCAATTGTACTTAAATTCCTTCTCCTGCGTACATGTTTCTAAAGTGAAATCTTTATCAAATTTATGTAAGGCGGTAAGAATTGTTACATAGAACATAGTTTTGAGTAAATGTTTTATACCTCTAAACTTTTCAAACTATGTACTGTAAAATGTTTTGTAACTGATTATTTTTTTTTACCTAAACTTTTTTTTTTAAAGGAAAAAAAAAACCCTATAAATGATTATTCAATGTTTCGTTTTATTGAAAAAAGTATGCCATTTAAAATTTCGTAGTTAAGTTCTATAATCCTTCTGTCTTCTAATACTGTATTTAATTATTAAAATTTGTGCCACAGAACCTCGTCTACGACATTATTATTTCAACTTGTGCGTAGGGCTAAAAAAGTAACAAAATAACTCTCATTTTTTGTGAAATATATCGAATGGCAGTTACTTATTTATGAAATTACTTATTAAAAAGCTGTTGCAATCGGATTTATTATAAGTCATTTCCTTAATTTAATATATAGTTAAATCCCTGAATTTACTTGCAAATCTAAGTTAGTTTCCCTTCAAATTTTATAAACAGCAACTAAACCCAATCTTTACTATTTTTCAAGAGTGCATGCAAAATTAGGAAAGAGATCCAATCATATGCCTAGTCGTTTTCAGATCAAAATCAACATAAAGAAGATTTGTCAACCCGCAAACACCTGTCTGCACTTAGTAATGCATATATACGATCTAATTATAATATTTTCTCACCTTATTATACTGAGTTCTTGTTCTTTCGAATTTGTTTCAAAAAATGTTAACTTTATTATGCTAGTTCTATCCATTACAAAAAATTTACATTAAAAGACAGCTACCTTAAAAGAAATTAAGTAACTAAGCTAATGCACGGTCATAGTTTTATCTAGTGCTTAAAAGCTTTGCATCGCATAATATGGAACTGTTATTATTAAAACAATCAAGTGATTTTTTTTTTTGATAAATTTACGCTTATTTGACTTTATTGCAGCTTGATAAGTACAAGGTTGGATCAAAAGATTTTTCGTACTTTCCTTGTCCTAGATTGCCAAGCCTGAATGTAACATATGCAAATTACAGTTCCTGCGCAGTGATATAAAATGGTAGAGCGGAGTTTGACCTTGATAATCCTTATCAGTTGCTGTAATTTCTCGTACCCGTGTATCAGGGGCGGCATTTCAGCATTTCATTAGGGGGGGTCAAGTTTCTTAAATATGAATTACCATAGTATGGAACCAAAACACATATTGGCTAACAGCAAGTAAGTAATCATTGTATGAGTTTAGAATTAATAAAAATAAGTGTTCTAAAACAATTTAAATTTTTATGACAAAATTTGTAGTTCGTTTTAGAATGTGTTATCACACCAAGTGTTTGTTTAGGTACTACAGTTTTCACATTTTAATAAAGTTTTGATGCTTGATTTTTAAAATACAGAAGAAGAGGAAATCTTATTACTAATCCAGCAATGCCCAATGTCATGCTCTGTCTTCAGATAAGTTTTTTTCCACATTGTGCTTCTAAAACAATTCTCTAACCTCCTGAAACACGAAAACGATTTTTCTCTATTAGCTGAACTGAGTGAAATAGTTGAAAAATAATTGAAGTAACAAAGTTATGTATGAAAACACACCTTTCACATCTTGCTCTTCGAAATCACCCAGGTAACTTTAAAAAATGTGATAATCTTCATTTTTCATTATTGAATTTTCTATTCTAGGCTAGTCTCTAAACAATTTTTCTTGCCTCATGCTATAAATTTTAGTCATAGTTGAACCAATTTATTTTTGTTTTCAGCATCCAACCCAGATAATAAAGAGCCAACAATGTAGGAAAATATTTATCATCAAATCTTGTGTTAATTTCATTAGAAACTGAATCTATTATTTTGTACAATATGTTAAATCAAGGTTTGACTTTACATCATCATGTGCATTTTGGTCACCTCTTCTAAATTCATTTGAATATTCTTTGCACCTTTTTAAAATTCTCTGGAGTAAGCATTTTTTTGAAAAGATTCACGCCTGGTTGAAATATACATCCACGTGAAATTTATTAGTAGTTTCAATTGTAGCTTAAACTGAAGCTTGAACAGTCCAAAAATTAAGGTTAGCTGATTGAAGATGTTTTGATAGAGTAAAGCATTGTTCAAAAACTCTCTGCAAAACAAACAAAACGAATAAAAATTCATATGAAGACATGTTAAAGGACATTATCTTCTTTATTATTAAAAGAGCTATTTTCCAAAATCAATGCTAGGGAATTATCGAGAAGGGTTTTTATGGTTTAAAACACCATCTTGTGTTGTCTCTTCTCTCTTGAAAGCCCTCTTGTGTCACCCTGAGATTGCATTGTTAAAGCGCCCACAGAAAAGATATTTGTATCAACAAATATTTTTTTTCTTAAATAGTATGCATTTTTAAGACGTATCTATTAAAAGAGTTGAGCAGTTGAAATGTGTTTCTAGCAGAAGAAAGTGATGAACACTCATTTAATAGACACACTTAAAAGATGAGCGTAAAAATGAATGTAAAATATCAAGGCATTTAGAGAAAATCATGCAGCCACACCACTGCACGGGGCCTCTCACAACCGTCGTTACACAGAGCACACAAGAATGAAATATTTAACCTATGTGAGGTTTACGTCTTTAGTTAAAATTAACCATGATTCTTCATCAGTCTTTTCTGTTCTGAAAAAGCCGGCAATGGCTTTATGAATTTCTAATTATTTAAAAAAACGGAAAACACTTGCTCATGTCTGAAAATATGTCGAGTTTCTTCAAACATTACGGAGAACCAGCAAGATTCTTTTTTCATGATAATTGGTTTTTGATTTACGTGAATTGAATTTCCTTTTTTTTTATCATTCCTCTCAAAAAATTTGGGGGTGCGACCGCCCCCTCTTGACCCCCCCCCCATTTGCCGCCCCTGCTGTGTAGACGTTGCAGTCTTTTGAAATGACGGATGATAAGCTAGCAATTCCGGTTATTTTGCGTTTTCTCTGGAAAAAAAATTCTTAACGCAAGGTCAGCGGCAAAAGAAATTAATGATGTTGAGGGTCCAGGTTCTGTGAATGAGCGCAAAGCTCAAAATTGATTTAAGCGTTTCA
This sequence comes from Uloborus diversus, assembly GCF_026930045.1. Classification (NCBI taxonomy): domain Eukaryota; kingdom Metazoa; phylum Arthropoda; class Arachnida; order Araneae; family Uloboridae; genus Uloborus; species Uloborus diversus. Next base: position 71,049,774 of record NC_072736.1, on the reverse strand, counting down.
ATGAAAGTGATACGACCCTTGAAGAGAAACCAAGATCTGGACGGCCATCTGTTGTCGGTAACGAAGTTCTGCTGGAAGCTATCCAACACCAGCTGAGTTCTAGCACCCTAACATAAGCAGCAGAACTTGGTTCTTCCCAAAGTACCATCAATCGACACCTTTACCAACTGGGGCTCGTAAATAGGCGCTGTCCATAAGTACTTTTGTAGGTGAAATATGAAAAAACTTTTGACTCAATCTAGTATATCAAAGATATAAAAGTATCATACGTTCGTAAAAAATCTTTAGCATCATTTTTACAAGTGCTCTGTATTAATTTCAGTCAGGAGAAAGTTAAGTACCGCTTACAAAACCACTAACCTAAGGACCTTAAAAGCTGATTATGAAAGCAGCTTTTTTAACATTTCATTCAGACAAAAGTGCATACACTTTTCAATTTTATTTTAAAACGTTTTTTTTAGATATTAAGATAACCATCTTGAAAAAGTTAATTCTAAATTTGTGACGTAGATAAAAATTTGACGTGCCAAATATTTACAACCACTTTCCGGTACGATACTATAGTTTTTTTTTTTTTTTTTTTTTTGTTAAACTTTTTTGCAGTACATGTTGAGCGTTTTCGTTATTACTATTTTTTGTTTAATTTTATATGCCGCGTATTTATCTCTTGCAAATTAGTGTTATTTTTTTCTAAAACCCAAGCAGTTGATGCATATGAATGCTTCAATTTAATTTGAATGTGTATACTTATGTTAAGCAATCCTAACGCAGAGATAACATGTAATAAGGGACACTTAACAACGACATAGGCAAATTACGAAAAAATTATAAACAAAATATACCCCTTACGGTTTATTCTATTAATGTCGTTGTTATTTTTTTTAATTAAATAAAATGCAATCACATAATTTTGTACGATCCAAGAATCAAACATTTTCAATATAAATGAGTATTTTTCGCATACATATTACCTGCAATTTTTTTAATGAACGAAGTCGTTAAAATGAACAAATTCGGCTTACGGGTCAAAAAAAAAAAGAAAAAATAATAATAATAGTACTAATAAAAAAATAAGCGACCTTTGACGAACGGATCATTAAAAAGAACAATATTGTTCATTTGCTCATCTGTAATTTATGTTTAGATTTTTATATGACTAAGGAAAAAATGAGTAATTATTATCAGCTCTTAAATTTTAGTTTCCTTTTCGAATCAAGTGTGCTTATTTTATTTATATAAATAATTTTTTACATCTTATCTAAATTTACTACACTAATTTATCGACAAATTTTAAACTTTATTATTTCTTTGAATACATAAAATTCTTCGCAAAATTAAAAATATATATATTAATCTACTAATGATGTTTTTAAAAAGAAAATAATTAGGAAAAAAAAGATATTTGCTATAATCTATTTATTTTCCTATTTATATGAAAGTTGTATTTTCTGTGCTACATTTTATTCAATGTTGCATCAGATTCCTTTTATCAGATAAAAATGCAATAAAAGTAGAAATTCTAAAGAGTAACTCGGACATTTTAGTTCGTTGACGGCTAGTGTATATGGATATTTACTCATAACGAGTAAGATCACTTTTATAGACGTTGCTCTGCAACTGCGTCTCGACATAAAAATGACATCAAAAACTTTTGTAAGACATTTTCATCCGTTCTTGACCGAATTGAAATGGAAATGTCACTTCCTGATATCTCTAAGATTTATCTGCACTGCAGAAATGCGATCTCGTGTCCTTCCAACAATTAAACACATAGGGGAACATGGGGCAAAGTAAAATAGCGGTACAAAGTAGAATAGTGAAATATTTACTTTGCTTTAAGCTCCACCTATCTGGTATTATTTTAACTATATAGTACCGTATGTAGTCTATTCCAGTCAGAAAAAAAAATATATTTTATAATCGAATAGAAAATATGTCATCGGAAAAATATTTTATTTTTCAATTTGCCCCATGAAAAAAAAAGTGAAAAATTTTCACTTCTTTTTGAAGATTCAAATTTACTGTCAAAAATAAAAAGTTCTGTTTCAACGCAACTTTTATTATAAAATACAATGTTCTTTTTCAAAGCAATTTTCCGATTTGTTCATTTTTAAAAAACGCAGTGATCTTAAGCATTTCACTTTGCCCCACATTTCCTTACATATAAAGTATTATAGTAAACAGACTTAAAGCCAAATAAGTTGCTTTGATTATGTTTTATCACAAATATCACATGCTTTTGTTAGAAAAAGAAACACCACGTTCAGTGCAAAACAAAATCTCATCATCAAAATATACGTTACTATAATTTGACTAAAGTATTAAACCATTGTCTGAGATGCCTTTTTAATATATTTTTGTGATCGTTGTTTGTGTGACTAAATGCACTCCGGGTATCAAGTCCTTGTAAAAGATGCTAAGTAGCTTTCCGAAAACTCAGCCGTATTTGAACTGAAAACTGTCTGAATTAGTAAAAATGTTAAATTATCTGGAATGCACAGGGTTTTCACTTTTTTTTTTTTTTTTTGCCTGGTTATAAAGTGGCCGAATTTTCTAGATTCACCTGAGTTATCAAGTGCCAAGTTCTCGAGACTATACAACATTTTTACTTGACTTACACAACTCCAAGTTCCGTTTTAAAAAGATCCACTGGAGTGAACCTCTGACACTTAGCTCAGACAACACTCGATGGAAGTATGATAAAACGATATTTCTGTAGTATAAATCCACATCAGGAGACGAGAAAACCTCTGATTCATATACTTCCAAAGGATTTCATTTCTGAAGAGAACTTGGTGACTCTGACAAAAAGAGATATTTAACGTACATCAGCCACCAAGAGTATACACAGAAGAGAGTCTTCGATCGGGCTTGTATTGAACCCACGACCTTTCGACCTGGTTGGGGTCCGCGTGTTTTCGGTACCTAGATAATTGACCACCCTTGATCATCTGCAGTAAAATCCTGTTATAACGGACTTCAAAAGACCGCAAAGTTTGTTTGTTTTAATGGGAATTTTGTTGTAATGAAATTCAAGCAATTGAACGGAGATTAAATCTAGACTGAAAATGTCTTTCGATGAAACGGATATTTCGTTGAATTGGTATTAGTTGTTACGGGAATTCACTGCATTTCTATTTTCAACGTATGTAAAAAAATCTTTCAAATGTAGGATTGCATTTTTCTAATGCTTTCTACACTTGCTTATATAACATAATTTTTTCGTCAGAAATGCGTTTTGATGTTCATGTACTAGTCATTTATGAAAATATTTGGAAAAAAGTGTCAACATATTCATTGTTCCTATTTTTTGCATACAGCTGGGTCGATAAAAAACATCTGCGTTGTATATTATCGCTTTCTCAGAAAACATTTGCAGGATACTGTATAATACATTTTATACGTGATCTTTATTTTATTTAAAGTAATATCAAGTCTTAAAATATTAGGTTGCAATATATTTAGGCTACTTTTAGAAGATTTGATTTTTTTTCTGATAAGCAGTTGACTACTTACAGTTCAAAAGACAAAATTCAAGACATACATTTAAAGAAAGCTATAAGACAAGTGGGAAAAGTTATGGGAAAGAGGGATTTTATCAGAAGGAAATTTGATAGAAAGAAAAGACAAAACGTGGTGCTTACATGAAAAATAGTATATCTTCTGTTTTTACCTAGACTCGAAAATATCATTTTCGTGTTTTATGTCAATTCTTTTCCGCAAAAGATAAAGTAACTGAATTTTGTAAAAGGTAAAAATTTTTGTTAGTATTTTTCTTTCAACGTCTGACGAGTATTTCCGATAACTTGTACCCAGTTTTGTATGCAATCTAAAATAATATTTTTTATTTTTTTGGAGGAATATTTGCGTTATCTGTTTATAAATTGCTACACAAGTATTCAAAAAAAAAATCAAAAGGAACTCTAAACCTTTTTAAAAAAACCATAAGTGGAAAATTGAAGCCTTTTGAGCTATTCTTACGATGTGACTCAAAATAAGTAATGAAGGTGAACTTAAGAGAATGAAAAATGATGTTCCCACAACAAAACTTTGATACATTTTTGCATTTTTGTGCCCACGAAACTTATTTTTTTGCGTAGTTTTCCAACAATCTTCTCATTTATGAATAATTTAGTTGAAAGGTTTGAAAAAGTCGTTCCAGCAGGAAAGCACAGCCACGTTCGGTTATCTGCCTTGAACAGGTCAGTGGCGGAAAAATGACTTTTAGACAGATTTTAAGAAACGAAATTCTGATTCCGAACCAGTATCAGCAAATTTTGAAATTTGAGAGTGAAAAATGCTTTCATGTCAGTAGGAACCATATAAGCATGTCTGTAAATGGTCTGTAATAAAATTGTCTGTAATCTGTTTTTAGTAAAACTTAATTAAAGTATATGCAAAAAATTCAAAAAAAAAAAAGAGGAAAACAAAAACAAAAAATTTGTAGGTTTGTCTATATATCTTGTCGGTCCACGTTTTACATCTTATGAGCTTAGAATTTTTCCATATGTGACTCATACACATGTAACGGATTGGAAAAAGCCTTCTTTATCGGGGTAACCAGATTTCCTGCACCAGAATTATGGGTCGAGGATGAATCTCCAAGAAGTGTATCCTACCCAGGGGTGGAAACAGGATTTCATTTTAGGGGGAGGGGCATGATGATCCCCCCCCCTTCTTGTGTTCACTCCTTCATGTAATGCCCAACAAATATTGAATTTAAAAAAAATCTTTTTCATATGGTTTCGATCAGGTTTTTTTTTAATTGTTTCAAGCAAATATTCAAATACGTTCGCGGTTTTTTTTTTTTTGGGGGGGGGGTCATGACCCCCGTGACCTCCCTCCTTGTATCCGCCACTGATCCTTCCTGAAAAGAGTGCTGGTGCGCCGACGTAGGTCATTGATTCGCATAATTTATTAGCTCGCTATCTTTTTGCCAAACGCGCACTGATTGATAGACATTTGTTCAAAAATTTAAAAAAAAAAGAACCACGACTATTTTTTCCTTTTTTTTTTCTTTCAAATTTGGTTTGATTGTTTTTTTACTAATTTCTCCCTTTTTTTGGTCATTTTTTTCACAGCCATTTCTCGCACTTCATATGTTTTAGTCAACAGGAAATAACTAGTCAAATTGTACAACTTGTAGAACGTGAGCTCGCCAAAAAGCCTACATTCAGGTGGTACCCTCCGTTAAACGAAAGTGAGCCCAAGCAAAGAGCCTTTCATCTATACTACCTCCACTGTGCAAGCAACGAATTAGCAAAGCGTTTGTAGCCATGGATAACAATGCCAGAAGGTAAAAACATTGTCTTCTCTTCTTCCAAACTATGAAACACTTTCTCCACCTCTTTCCGAATGTCATCAACTTTCTAATGCGCTTATCTGAGACACGCAAATTGCAGATCTTACTTGTCCTCACTGAACGTAGTAAACTAATCTCTCTTCCAATTATTACATCGCTATGGAATGATCTGTAGTACTTCTTATCATCAACAACATATGCCCGCAAAGTAAATAGTCTAAAAGAAATAAATATAGTGATAATGCACTCTGTTTTTAGTGCTAATTAAGGGAGAAAACATTTCTGTCCACCTTCTTCAAGTTTTCTGAAGATCGTGTAGTCTTAAGAATGGAATGGATACCTTTGCGTTTAAAAAGTAAAAGAATGTAAAACGTATCGAGGCACAAATTTTCAGGAAAATGTTATATACGTGTTTCGAGGTTTCAAAAAATATATTTTTTCAATGCAAAGTAAATTAGCTTATGGATGAAAATATATCCGTCAAAAACAATCTGGAAGATAAGCAAAAAGCTAAAAAAGTAATAATAGCAGATTAACCGAACGCCAAGGATAAAATTATAATCAAAAAAAAGAAACAATAGGAATGAAAATATTATTCAAAAGCGGGTACTCTCACGGGTACGAAGCCTATAGAAAAGAGAATTAGATTGGTGGAAGAAGCTATAACAAACGAGCTGATGTGTGCATCACATGACTTCCTTTTACTCCAATTTAATGTTATTTTCTCATTGCTGGCAATTTTCTTGTGATTCAATATTTTACTCTCTAAATATCACCAACAGTGTCCAAATTAAAACAGATTTTTAAAAAAAATCGCCAAATTTGTCTCCAAGTTGGCGACAAAACTTGGCGCCCAAAAAGGCGATAAATTGCCAAGTGTTCGCCAAATTATAACACCACTTGAGTTTACATCGAAATTAACAGTGATTTCCCCCTCAAAAGGTAGCAAAAACCCTTTTAGAAACACCCGAATGCAATCAAAAGGAGAGGTGCACAACTTTTCTCCGCACGCACCCCACCTCTTAGCCGTAGGCCTTGGACCCCACTAGGAGTCTACGTACCGAATTTCTACTTTCTCCGACTTTTCTAGTTGAGGTGGTTGCATGGTGAGCAAAAAGCTTCCCGCCAAACTAGATAAACAATTTAAAGGATCTATCCATATTTCTTAGGAGTTGAAGGTGGGAGGAGGATCTAACGGAAGTAGGTGAGATGAAAGAGGAGAACAGGGAGGATGATAGTTTGGCAGATACTTGGCGGGCAAGCTAGATATCATGACTTTTTAAGGCTGAGGTTTTTTTGGTTTAGGATGAAGGCTTTTTTTTTTTTTTTGGTGAAGAGTTAAACGTTTTCTTGGCCGGGAAAATTTTACAACAGGGTTGTTTTGCTGAGATATCACATCTTTTTGCATTGATATTATTACTTTGTCTGTATTTTTAGAATTGAGAATTTCAACTCATAAATATTCAGTTGAAACAATGTTGTTTTGTTTTTAAGGAACAATTAATGGCAAGATTAATTTTACGTCTTGTTATTTTCTGACAAGTAAGATTCTATGTTCGTTTGTTGAGAATTGGGCTGTTTAAATTTATAGCAATCGTTGTATCCTCTCTGTTGCAAAGAAAAAGCTTGGGTAATAAAATGCTATATTTTAAATTACATTAATTTCAAGTATTTTACAAGTTCGCAATAAATTCTATTACAGTTTCTTTATTTGATGGATTATTCAACATTTTCATGAAGGTTTTTTTTTTTTTTTTTTTTTTTTTTTAAATGTTTTACAATTTGCGGGCTATATCAATCTAGCTTTTATTTAATGACTTCTTTTCTTAAATCGCGGATTATTTTACGTTTCATGGGGTAATTTTAATTTTTGGGTGATTTATCTTTCTTTTGATGAAACTCTTTGTGTTGTTTAATACCTGGTTTTGTTTAAGAGTTCATTAAAAAGACAAAATAACGTATGTTATGACCAAGCAAAAAAAAAATAAATAAATACTTTAAATTTGAATGATTCAGAAGATGTATGCAACTGTACGCTTCGTCAAATCGCGGATATCACAAATTTGCTACAGCGACTGCGTATGCGCGTGGACTTAGCTCGTTTCAAAAGTCTTGCTTAAATTAATTGCAAAAATTTTGTTTGTTAACAAATTACTGCAAAACACGGATATGCACACACATATTTCATATATTTCAATTCATAATGTGTTATGTTTATGAAGAATGCATTAATTTAGAAAATAAGCAAACCAATAAATAAGTGCTATTTTTCGCTTTCAATTATAAAGTTTGATGTATCATATACATATGCGCACAGTTACATATAATATGTCACGCAAATTGTTTTCATGGCTTAACCCCAGTTTCGCCGACATCTAAAATGTCTTCCCCCTTAAATATATCAAAACTGAAAAACAGGAAGAAAAGAAATTTCGTATCGGCGAAACTGAGGGGGGTGGGGGTAGGGACTGTATTATAATCTTATTCATTAATGTTTCTCTGCTTAAATATAAACAAACTACATGAAATCTGAAAACAGAAAGCCCAATGAGCGAAGTCTGCGCACAAACGCAGTCGCTGTGGCAAATTTGTCTAGTTGCAAATGATTTAACGTCTAGTTGCAAATGTTGGATCTGTTTTATTAGTCTTGATTAAATTTCATTTTCAGAGACAACTTTTGAAATAATCGTTAGATCTTAGGTCTGTTCTAGCCTTGCAATTGCAGTGAGAGATTAACAAACCCTATAAGCTGAGAGTAAGTACGTATGAATTAAGGGGAAATTAGTGATTTTCAAACTTGAATTACTCCGGCCCTTGATGTTCCTGGGGTTTGAATTTTTGTATATATCCTCAATGGCTCCAAGAAAATGTATACAAAAAATCATTACCATAGTCCCCCGGGGGGGGGGCTGCTGCAAAAGCCTGGGAAGGTACGATTTGTGGGGTAAAAACGAGGGGGGAGGGTGTCAAATGGCACATCAGTAGGGCAAAAGGAATAGGTGTGCGAAATTTCAGCTTGATTCCTTTTTTCGTCTGGGCTGTGGCCCTGTCAAAGAAAGCAAAAACTTTTTGAACTGCGATTTTATAACTTAAATTCCTCATCCCCCTGATAGTCCAGGGGATTAAATTTTGGTTTACGTCGTCAGGGGCCACTAGAGATTGAGTATACGAAAAATCAACTCCGGGGGTCTTCATGGGACTGAGATGCAGAGGGGTGAAAAACCCGGAAAAACCCCAACTTGTTCTATCGTGTAAATTGTTCTTGGTCGCTTTTATTTTCTTTCGTCTTTGGCGGTGGATTTGCTTTTGTTGACTGCTGACGTTTGGTTTTCTTGGCGACGGGACGCTCCCGCGTTCCGTGAACTATGATTTTTTCGTAGCAGTTGGCAGCTCTGTGTACCGTAAAATGGTCCAACTATGGGCCACTTTTCGGTGTTTTCAATGAAAATTCCGTGTAAATTTTTGATTTAGAAATTTGAGTATTTTAACAACGTTAGCTATACATCCCTTCTTCGAATGAAATGTTTAAAAAAAAAAAAATTTGGAAAAATGCTAAAACAAAGGAAGAGGAAGGGGATTTTTTTTTTCTCGTGGCCCGTAGTTGTACCCCATAGGATTACAACTATGGGTCACCTCATTTTAACCTAAAAAGCACATTCAAAACTTAATCTGGCGTAGTGTTTTCTGAAACTAAACGTTGTCTTCTGCTTGAAACTGTATAAAGAATGTTCTTAGTACATCATTTACCTTTTTTTCTCAATTTTTAAGACTTAATCATCACTTGTCGTCTCGACGGATTAATAAAGTTCAACATAGTAAACGTGGGTAACGTTCTTTATTATCTGCCTGGGATTTGACATAGAAACATTTGAAAACTAGAAAAATCTTACCAATTAAAGATTAGGTACCTTTTTCTTAGGTCTCGGAAAATACGTAGGTCTGACAAATTTTAAACAAGATCAAAAAAATAAATAAATAAATAAATAAAAATAAACTGAAATGCGAAATCACTTTTTATTTCAAATTTCTTATTATAAATCTCATCAAAATAAAATTTAAAAAAAAAACTCAGTTTGTATTTGGTCCGGATTTCAATCAGCACCCTCTTGAAAAACCTTTAGAAGTACGGGTGATAGGGCGACCCTTAAGCTTTCTTCTGTCTTTTCTTGCCATTGTTTGAGATAAATAACACAAAATATGACAAAAGCATCTCTACAAAATGAAGCTTCGAGCCACTAAAATCCGTGAAAAATAGGCTACCCATAGTTGTACCCCAACATTCCCGTTTTCGATAAATGTCGAGACCTTGTGAAAACTGGGAAGCATTTTAAGTCAACAAGCAGCTTAATTCATAACTGACAAATTAGTAAAGCAAATATGAACTTACCAGATCTTGGAAAACAGTATAAGTGGTCTGCCCAAAGGAGACTTTTGGCTCATTCACGAATGAGTCGAATCACGCACTTAGAACGACTAATTTTTCAAAGGTATACAAAAACAATGGCAATCTCTGATAAAGAGTATTTAGCTACCTAAATGGTTACACTACCTGGTGAATTTTTTTGGAGCTCGTATGTTCGAAAAAGAGGCCACTAGAGAGCAAAATCACGGTCATGGCAACAGTGGCCCATTGTTGCCCCTCTTGGCACAAAGTTGTACCGTTTTAAGGTATAGCAGCACTTGCCAGGACTTCTATAACCATCTCTTGTCTGTAGAAAGATCTGATTCCCTTTTACAATTGGTACTTGAACCCTTCTGCTTCTTGCTACTTTGCATGTCATTTTTACAACGTAATTCATGTAGATATTATGATTGAGACAAACAAATTATATTTTGAACAGTAGCTTCCGCACTGCTGCATATAAAGCGTTACCATTTCGCATCATTTCTTCTTGTTATGTATTTTATGTTATTTATTTATAGTTTTTATATTGCTCATTTTTAGATTTGGTACTCCAACCCCTTTGCTTCTTGGTACTTTGTATGTAATTTTCATAACATAATTCACATAGATATTATAAGACAAACAAGTTATGTTTTGAACAGTAGCATCCGCACTGATGGATGAAACGTGTTACTATTTCGCACCATTATTTCTTGTTATATATTTTATGTTATTTATTTATCTATAAGTAATGCTTTAACACTATTTGAAACAGGCTACCTACTACTGGCAAATATGAATTCTTGATGCAGTTTCCCATCGTAGAGAGCCCAGGTGCCTCCATCTAGTGGATAAACTGGGTAATAAATTTCTCGTGTTAGAGAGTAGTGCAACATACAAAGAACGAATGTCATGTAGTAAAATTTTACTAGGTCTGCAAAATTTTATAGCCTTTAATGCAGCCCCAGTTTAAAGAAGGAAAAAGATTTTTAAAAAAGATAGATTTGCAATAAAAAGAACTTTCACTCGTATCAAATGCAAGTAAGATGAACTTACAAAGAATCAAAAGAGTAATTTTTATCGTTTTAAAGACTAGACACACTGCAAAAAATAATTGTTGTTTTTATAGTAATATACTGCTTTTTCCTACAGTTTAATACTGCTCTGCCAAATAACAGAGAAAAACTGTAAAAATATTTTAGATTGCGCAAAACGATGCGCAAAAGGTGTTTCTTTCATACGGGAACAGAAACTAATGAACTCAAGATATTGGCAGCCATGTTTTTTGATGATTCGGGTGTGCTGAGGCAGGACTGCAATCCAAGTTAAAGGTAAGTGCTGGTTATATTATTCATTCCCTTTTCCTCAAAATATAGTTTTCTTTATCATCGAGAATGTATGTAAAATAACAGTTTATTTTGAAATCGCAATTCGTATCCCAATATTCGTTGATGCTGACTTTGCAATTTCTTATAGTTGCTAAGTTGCAGCGATTGCTTTCTAACGAAAATCTGAAAAGTTGTTGTGATTCTGAATATTTTATTGCACGTGCGATAGTTTTTAAACATTTTCTGAAACTCAAATTTTATTTAAAAATAAATCAATTCCTTTTTTGATCGTATTTAAAGTTATTAGAACAGTAAACTTCGTGTACGATTATATTTTGTGTTATATACTTAAAATTTAAATTTTTATTTTCTCTAGTGAATTTTGAACATATCGCGATTGGCTTCTTTCTTCTGTTTTTTTTTTCTTTCTTATGTTCAGTTTAAAATTCTTTAACATTTTGCATTTAACCATTTTATTGAAAAACTTTACGTTATAGCATCAGTAGCTTTTATACATAATTCGATGAATAAAATGAAAATAAATAAAATAACAACGTGACAGAGAGACATGCAAACAGTATACAATTTACTGATATTTTTTGTTGAAGAATTTGACACTGTGGAAATACAATACTCTGATGTCTGAACGACTCAAAATTCTCTGAAATCTGGAGCCAGCTTTCATACTTAACGGTCGAAAGTAAAATAATAATAATTGAAAAAATCATCAATAAAGAACTCAAAAAGAAAAAAAAAAAAAAAAATAATAATAATAATAATAATAATAATAAGCATCTTAAAATACAAACACGAAACCCTTGTGTTTTAAAAGTTTTATATTTGCGTCGGCAGGAAATTAAAGTTTTACTTCAGGAAAATTGAACTAGTACCATTGAAACTTGGAAACGTAAAAATAATTTTAGAAACTATATTCAAAGGCACTCGATTGGAGGTCACGGGAAGTCTCTATGACCTCCCCAAAAATGCCATACTGGGAAAATTTTGTCTGGCTATTCGGCAAATTTGGGGACATAATTGTAATGTTGCAATTTTTAAATTCTCGAATGTGCAAATTTCATTAGATATTGTACTTAATTGTGCGTACTTAATGTGTGCATTTACCAGTATTTTATTAATCGGCAAATATTTAAGTTCCATTTGGCAAATTGAGATTATACGCCTTCCCAACATATTTAAGTTCAGGCCGCGCCTGGCTATATTTTAAAATTTTCAGCTTTTCATTTCTGATCTGGCAGTGTTTCGTTCTCGTCAAAATTACAGCTTTTAAATTTAAAGTAGAATATTTACATTATTATGCATTGTTTGTCATATTTTATTCGCTTTGAAGGGCATGCTCATTTAGAGAAGTAGATGCTCGAGAACTACAGTAGAATTTGAAACTCTTACAACCTTGAAACTCATCAGTTTCCTTACATTTTAACTTTTAGAACACTTTGAGTCTTAAATTTTGGCATCAACATGTTCAGGATGAAGACAAAAAGTATATTATAAATAATGAAAAGTGTGATTCTGTACTTCACTGTCTTTCACTGCTTATCAAAAGTAAAAATATGTCAGATTGTTATCCGTGTAAAATGAAAAAATCGGAGAATTTTGTTTAAACCTGTAACGGAGATTCAAGCCAACATCCGGGAAGATCTTTTGCATTTGAATACGATGGGTTCCTTAGCAGTTGAGTTTTTTTAAAGCGGGAGGGGGGGGGGCGATTATTTTCACAATAATAGACAATTTTTCAAGAAACTCTCCAGTTTATTTCTTTTTTCAGAAGAACAGTGAGGTTTAAGAACATTTTGTCAGGTTTCAAAAGATAAGAGAGATTTGTGGCAAAGCTCCGATAACGGAAAGGAATTTCTGAACTCCCGGTTTGAAATTTACCTTAGCGACCAAAACATAAGAATCGAAAAAACCAACAAATCCTCTAGTTAACAAAGTAGCGTCATAGAACACTATAAGTCAACATTAATTGAATGGAAACTTTGAAATGAATTGGGTTTGCCTCAGCAGTTTTGAGCCGCAGCTATGTACTTCCACTGCTTACGGACTAGAGCGGTTTTAAAAGGAAAAACCAAACCCATTTTTGAGCTTTTTTGGGGGAAGAAAGCCATCTATTAAACAAAACCTATTTTGAGCTATTTGGGGTAAGAAAGCCATCTATTAAACACTCACGGGGGGTTTTGGATGCATTTCGTATATTGGACTTCCAAAACAGAAAATAAACAAATTGGATATGAGAACTCAACAAGGAGTCATGGTAGGATATGCGTTTCATACGAAAGGTTACAGAATTTGGGATCTCAAAAATCGCGAAGTGACAGAAACGCTGAATGTTAAATTCGATGAAAATAAATTCTGGACGAACCCCCCCCCCCCCCCCCCCCCCCCAGGAACGAGAAACAGAGGGACACAGTTTTATTTCACTACTGAGTAAATCTGAAGTAGAAGAAGAATATCCTGAAAATCATAAAATAGCATGTTGAGAATTAAATGGGTTTAAGCAAGTCCAAGGCAAAATAAAGAATACAGGGATAAGTATTTTTCTATTGACACGACTGTTCTAAAGTCCGAATCGTGAAGCCGAGGTTTATTGTTCTGAAAATAACATTGAATATGACACAAAATATTTTAATTTCACTTGTGATGATAATTCAAGAAAAGTATAGGATTTTTATAAAGATAGGGGGGATAATTCAAGTATGCTAGAAGCTAACATTTCCGAGATGGATTCGAATCACTCTTTTGATTTTAACTCTTATCAGATTATCCAAAAATGCCCTAAATCATCAGATCTTGACTTTTGGGAATCCTTTTATATTTTGAGGAACAGTTCTAATTTAGTTAACGATCTTAGTGCAGTTCCATATTTTTCTAACATTTAGCTCCCATATCTTTAATACTGTCCTTTCCCCATCCCCCCCCCTTTTTTTCCTATTCATTTTTATCGATCTTCCTTTGTTTATTTTTACCTTTTTGTCTTGATTGACACTCCCCGCCCCCCAATTTTCTTCTATTTATTTTTATTTTTCCTTTTTTCGAATATTTTTTGTTTCTGTTTATTTTATTTCATGGTTTTCCATTCAGCTTTTCCTTTCTGGCGGTTCACGGTTACTGACAGTTTCTTTTCTTTTTGTTTAAGCTTCGGCTTAATCTTTGTCCAATTGAATTCTTTCTTTCTGGGTTCGTACCTAAGAGAAAGCTCTTAGCCTTTGCTTGCATTCCTATTGGTTCCTGATCGGTTTATAACTTTGTCATTGGTGCTTGTCTAATCCGCTGTTTTTATCTTTTAAGCTGCATGCTTATCTGTTCTTGGCTTTTGTCGGATGTCTTTTCATCCATAAGCTCATTATTTTCTGCATTGAAAAAGGCGTTCCCTGTAACGCCGAAACACGTGTCTGCTGTAATTTACAAATTTGTGCTTCTTCTAACGTTGTTTTGTCTTACTTTACTGTTCAGCACAAAGGTATTTTTTTATCTTAAGGATGTGGGTTAAAGGAATTTTAAATCAATTGGCTACGAAAAGAGTTCAAAATTTTAGATTGTCACAGTACAGAGTACTATTAATCAATCTAGTTGCAATCGATTTTTCTAGTTCTGCAATAGAAAATTGCAGAACTAAGCAGATTGATGTGGGGTACTATTTCCTAAGGAATTTGATTGATAAAAATGAATTTGGAATACAATTTATTGAAGCTAAAAATGATGTAGCTGATTGTTTTACAAAACCTTTCTCTGGGGAAAATTTACATAAAGCTTGAATTGCAATGACATATTTTTCTAGGTTTTTTTTTCTTTTTTTGAAATGTTTCAATTATTTCATTATGTTTAAGTTATAATTTGTGCACACAAACGGATGGCCTGTAATATATTTCTATTTTTTTTATTCATGTCTTAAAGTATTTCATTCCAGCCGCCTGAATTTCCTTCATCTAAATTTATTCACTAATACAATATTTTTTCTATGAGTTTAGTGGTATGCAAATGTAAAGAACTACGTAACTTGTGACCAGAATTGAATGGGTGGTCTCAATTTATCAAGATGGCAATTCGTGGTTGTGTTCCGCTTGGAATTTCAAAGAAGTCTCTAGTCTGAACGATGTTTCGATGATTCACTTAGTGACATGAATGCCGTTAATGGAAGTTTATAAGTATCTCTTTTCATTTATATTTTTATGTTTTAGAATGTAATTTGTAATCACAAATGCTTTTGAGCTTTAGAGCGTTCTTAGCCACTAAAGCCTATCCTACGGTCTGTGTGCCATATTGGGCCCCTGAAGCTGATTTTTGTGTGCCCGTTGTCAGGTTTTATGTTACAATCAAGAACTATGTATTGGAACAAGATAAACTAAATTTTGTTTTGATTTAAATGTGATGGATCATACAATTCATTTACGTCTGGGTTTTTTAAACTTGTAATTCAATATTGGTTTTTATGGGTAGTTGAATAATATCATTTCAAGAATCGCCGAAATATAGAAATTTCTGTTAGTGCTAAATTAAACGTAATTTATTTCATTATTTATTTATTTATTTATTTTTATTTTCCAGTAAATTTTGGAGCACTGATTCTTTGTTTTTACATGTTAGTAAAATTGAAGGAACCAAATCAGAATGTTAAGTGCTTTATTATTTATTGTACGTATGTTTGAAAAAATTTAAAGGAACAAAGTTTAAAGTGAACTTTATAATGAGAGCAACAATAAAGATTAGAGTTTAAAAGACGATGTATTACAGCGTATGAAACTTTCTTCGTATATTCAGACTTGTGACTTATCAAACAAAATTATAGATTATTTTTATTGTAATGTAAATAAAAAGCAGTTATTTTGCAAATGTGAGCATATTTAAATTTACAGTTAAAAGAAGTGCGATCTTCTGGCAAGCATTTCCAATAAGGGTAGCATTGTTTACAACAAGGATGGCGGGCCAAATGTGGACTTGCAATTTCTTAATGATTAGAACTGGCAGAATCAGATTTAATCTATATCTTGACATGTTTGTCGATTTATTCTTTTGTTAAAAACTTTCAACTTTTCTGATCGATTTTCACTTTTTACTGAATTGACTTTAACTAAGTCATCTTGATTTTGGGAATATAGAATTGTTTCTTCCGAGTTTCAGGTAAATTCTGAAAAACTTAAAGATAAATTGTCTAAATCCTATCAAAAGAAGTAGCACTTAAAAAAAAAAAAGCCGCTGGCGAATTAAATGGGGATATCGATAGCTGTTCAAAACGGGGAGGGGGGCGTCCACATTTTAAAAGACATAAAATATAAATGAAACATCTTAAATTATGCTTAAATATTAAAACAGATATAAGATAGAATGCTCTTACGGTATTATTTTATTTCAACTCAAATGATTTTTTTATGCAGTTCCTTAGTACTTAGAAAAAAAGCTCCAAAAAATTAAATTTAAACAATATAATAACACAATTGTGGAATAAAATATATGAAAAAAAAAATATTTAAAAAAAATACAAGTAAAATATTTCATATTAAGTACAGAAATCTAAATTATTTTACATCACACATTGTTTCATTTTCAGATTTCTAATAATGGGCAGCTGTCGAAGAAAAAGAATATGAAGCTGGTATCAGTTGAACATAGCTCGAGCTGTTAACAAGTGTTGGAATGGAATATGAGTTAAAGAAAAAGAAAGAAAAAACATCTACGGTTTTCAGTGCTACTATAGCAACTCGGGGAGGGGGGGGGGGCTAAAAGAGGCTAGATGCAGTATTCATTATTTTAAATGAATACCTCAATATTTCCCAATTGGTTGTCCTAAACGTCGACCTTGCTCCATTTTCTAAAAAAATAATTCTCTACCGCATCCTAATTATTGCTTTGAAGTAAACATATTGCAATCCAATAATCTGGAGCCTATTATAAGAAGAAACTAGTTTCAAGTTTTATTATCCTTAAGATATATATTCTCCCGATCACCGATCACTTCAGTTATCCGATCGAAAAAAATAAATATTACTCTTAATCAACGGTCTCCTATGTATTACAAAATCCTTCAAAACTACCGAAAGTTAGAAGGATTTTTTTTAATTGTATTTCAAAAACCAGTATAAGTGCATTTCTTGACATGGAAGATAAAATGTAAGATTATGTTCTTTCTTTTTTCTTTTTTGAATTCTTATGTAAAGTATTCAGATTAGGTCTATTTTAATTAGACACTAATAAACCACCGTTTCAATTGCGTAGTTTCCAAATTGCTGCACAGCAGTTTTTTTTTCTCCTTAAAACAACATATTTAGCGCTTAACTGGTTCCTGAAAAAAACGATTCAATTACAATTTAGGTATATGTTAAGCGGTTTCAAAATAAAAGCAACTCCCAAGGCAATCTTAATT
Organism: Uloborus diversus; assembly: GCF_026930045.1. NCBI lineage: Eukaryota > Metazoa > Arthropoda > Arachnida > Araneae > Uloboridae > Uloborus > Uloborus diversus. The sequence goes on along the minus strand of NC_072736.1, from coordinate 71,032,384 downwards.
TCAGATCATTCAGAGTCATAATTTTAATCATTTTAGGGCGTATTTTTATACCTACGTAATTTGATTTTTCCATGAATGTTTTTTGGTGTCCACAAGTTTTATGAGATTCTAACAATTTTTATTTTGACAGATGCTTTCATGATATAAGGCCTAATGATGGCACCTAAGTCGGCAAAGATGTCACAAAGAAGAATCAAGTTTGTAAAGTAAAAATATTGGCCTTGAAAAAATCAGCATTCGGTTTTAAATGAATTTCTGCAATTTCACTGTAAAAACTACTAATCGATATTTATCGGTGATGTATACGAAATAAAATAATTTGGCAATTTTTAATGGTGTGAATGTTTCATTTTTTCTCATGAAAAGAGTATAACATAATATAAAGTTATATAATTTTTCGAGTAGTAAAACCAATTTTTAACTTTAATACTAGTACTCATAAACCTGCAGATTTTATTATACCGAGTGAAAAATTGTTTCTGTTTAGTAGCTCTGGAATTTTAAACAGTCACATATTTATAGTTTTCATCTATGTAAATTTTAAAAGGTTAATAGGATAAAGTATTATCTAATCTATAATAATCAGTTTAGAATAAAAACCATTCTGTGCAGTCTAAATGCTGTATACTGCACATATGGTGTGAAATAAAATTAGTTTACTAGTATTTCTCAAATAAAGTAGATCCAAATGCAACTTATAACATTAAAAAAAGAAGAAAACCATGAAAATATTCTGTTTTACCATAAAAGAAAAATACATGCATATAATTGCATGCATCAAGTTAAAATTAACTTAAAGGTTTAATGGATTGCATATTGCAAAACATTTCTCGCGTTATGCTGCACATTTTAGCATTACAATAATGCTGGAAGTGAAAAAAGTAGTTTTAATGAAGATACGATGTAGTATTTTCAGTTATATATAAAAAACCTTTCTCATTTTTACTACCTCCATGGATCAAAAAGTTTTGTATTATGAAAAAGCTATAACTGTTCTTAAAATAAAGCTTCAGACCATATTTTGCAATTTCCTTCAATTTGTAAATTTTTAAGTCTGCAATAAAGCTAAAAGTTTTTTGTAGAAATGAAAATGCACCACCTTTTCTTCTTTAACATGTGTTTATAAAATATTGAGATGGGCATTGATTTATTTTGTGTACAAGGAAATTAATATCAATAAAACATATATTTAGCAGCAGTTAACTATTTTTATGTAAAAGTGTTTTATATTTCTTTATTTGTCGCTTTTCATAGCCTAAAACATTATTTTTGTTGTTGAAAAACTTAAGAAAAGGAACAGATTTCGTGTGTAGGCTGTTTTATATAACGTACATACTGACTCAATTGCTTTACTTTTCGATATTGTTCTTCAGCTGTAAAAGCAGTGATTTCGGCTATGAAAAGATACGATAGGGTGAAAAAACCCTTTTGCATAAAAATTGATAACTTCATTTTATGGTTTACTGCTGTTAATTTTACTGTACAAATCATTTATAAAACCGTATACTACTGCTGCTTTTATGGCACAATTCAGTTGATTCCGCAGCATAATACTGCTAACTTTACAGTTTGATACTGTTAATTTTGCAGGGCAATTCCGTTACAAAACAGTATATAACTGTTAATTTTACATATTATCTCTGTTAAATTTACAGGTCAAGTCATTCCTAAAACAGTATATTACTGCTGATTTTACAGTTTGATACTGTAAGTTTTACAGGGCAGTTTTATTAAAAAGCAGTATATTACTGCTAATTTTACAGTTTGATACTGTAAGTTTTACAGGGCAGTTCTATTAAAAAGCAGTATATTACTGCTAATTTTACAGTTTATCGCTGTAAATTTCACAGTAAAAGTCTGTTATAAAACAGTATATTACTGAAAATTTTACAGTTTAGAATTGTTATTTTTGCAGTTTTTCTTTGGAATGAGAGCTGCCAGTATTTTACTGTAAAAACAACAGCTTTTTTTTTGCAGTGCACGTCGTTTTAAGACTTCCACACTTAAAGCCTGTAAAATAATGGTCATATAACTACATAGCTAGAGATTTAAAAAATGAGAACATCCCAAGTACCCAGTATTTAAAACCTTTAAACATCTAATGATCAGACATATGTAAAATTAATATAGGAAAATTCAGAATGCGTTTAATAATTTTAATAGCTATAGCACTGCGTGTATTTCTCTTTTACTACACTGTAAAAAAAAACCAGAAAAATTTCTGGAAAAGAATGGACAGCTAACGTGCCTAATTTCTGTAAGAAGCATGTCTGGCAAAAAACAGACAAATTTTCCACTAAATAATCAGTAAAATTACTAATAAAAGCAAGACACATTTTTATAACAAATCAGGAAACATCCAAGAAAATTTACAAATGGTTATAGTAATAGCTTGGAACCCTCCTGATTTACTGCAAGAGCTCTTAAATCATTTCAACCAATATGACCGCAACCAATGCAGCTTTGCAAACAAATACCGAATATCTAATTTTCTTACAATTCTTGCACAGCAGCAGTATCGAGAGAATACATTTCGCCCTCATTTGAGCCTTAGTCAAACTGGGTAGACCAGAACTCAGCTGAAGTCGAAATTCTCATTAAGTACATTGAGTATATTTTGACACTGGTAGCTAAAAATCCTTTTTTTTTTTACTACAGGGAAAATTCTACATTAATGCAATTTGTAATAATTTAGGATACACAGGATTATAGCGATACTTGATTTTCACAGGAAACTGGCGGAAGTCCAGAAAACTCCAGAACATTGTCCGGAAATAACCTGTGACGTTTCGGGATTTTCTGACAGCGTAGTCAATGAATAGTGTAAAAGTGTTTTGTTGATAATTGGACTTTGAAAAGATAACCAAAATTTTACAATATTAGAAAATCATTCTCTTAACAAAACGAAAGGTCTGTACTAATTGAATTTAAATATTTGAGAATTTACAATTGCTCTTAGTTAGCATCAATTGGTTGTAAAATATCAATTATCATTCCCTATGGCTGTAAAGCTCCTCAATTACTGTAACAGAAACAGATAAATTGCAATAAATGCAAACTGAACTACAGATACAATTAAACAATGATTCAGCTCGATCAATTGTTTTAATTCAGATTAGTGACGTAGATTTAACATATGTGACGTCAGTTTGGTTCGGTTGGTAATTATCAAGTCAAATCCCAGGATAGTCTTTTGCGAAAATGATTAATTAATGCTGCTACATATTTCAAAGCAAATAAATCTTGGTTAATCTTTCATTTCAGTTATAATCGAATTTGAGTCTAAATAATTACACTTTCCTTATGCCGCTCATCTGCCTTAGAAATTTCTTCACTAAGTAATTAATTAAACCATGAAATTAAGTTTATTTTGTTCTGTTCAACTAAAACTTGTTAGGGACGTTAAAACTAATATGAGACTATTATGAGTTTTGCAAATTTTTATTTACATTTAATAAATTTTTTTGATTCGGGGATTTTCCTGAAATTTTATAATTTCGTTAAATACAAAACAAAAGCACATACTAATTCACAAAATTTAAAATTGCTGTTTTTAAGACACGTTAGAAAAGCAGTATTATTTCTAGAGCTTTAGAAATTTTGCAATGTAAAAATTGTCTTTTGTAATGTTACATTACATGCAAAACAGTATGAATTAATTAATATAAAACTTACTATTTATATACAAACTAAGATGTTTAAATCAGAAGTTCAGTACGAGCATTTTAAATAATTAAATGAAATTAAAAATTATGTAAACTTTACGGCCCAAATTTTCAACGCAAAATCATACAAAAAACAAGAGTAAATAAAACCTAATACGTTCTTTCTGAAAAATCTTTTTTTTCCTTTTTTTTGAGCAATCACATTGCTTATTGTTTTCATTTCGCCTTTGACTGGCGTTCCTATGATTTTATTTTCCCCCCGGCCTCCCTCTGCAGCACCACCGTCGACCGGTCCCTCCCGATGCTGCTCCTCTAGCGAAAACCGTCTCCAGATTGCGTCACTTGCCTACACACACACGCATACATACACACACACGCATACACACTCATACCCACACAATCTTGCCTGCACACAGACACAAACACACACATACATACACACACACACACGCCTATATACACACACACATACTCGTGATTGCGAAAAACATAATTTGAATTTAAGAGGTCAAAATTCAAATTAATTTTTCTTTCTTTTTTATATATATATATATATTTTTCCCGTTTAATGATACTTGAATTAAAGCTTATAAACATTTAACAACAATTTCTCACACATCCTCTTGAGCATTTTTATCACTAGATGCTTCATGATGTCGAAACAGTAGCAATTGCAACTTTAATGAAAACATTAATTTAACTTTATGCATTCATACGATGACATTGAAGTAGTTAAAGATCAAGTTCGAGATTTTTGTTCTGGTCATCAGGGGCGTATTGATGCAAATTTATTAGTCGCCATCCTTCTTTCTAGTTGCTACTTTCTTTTGCAATCCAAGCCAAGTAATTAACGTGAGCTCCAGGGAAAGAGTATTGACCACCATAGAGACAGTGAGAAGCAAAGGGATGTAAGTGACAAAATTAACGAGCTGATGTGTGCATCACATGACTTCCTTTTACATCAATTTAATGTTATTTCCCCATTATTGAAAAATTTAATGTGGTTCAATAGTTAATTATCTAAATAATCACCAACAGTGAAAAATTTGAAACCAGATAAAAAAAAAATCGCCAAATTTGTACCAAGTTGGCGACAAAACTTGGCGACTAAAAGACTGGCGATATATCGCCAAGTGTGTGCCAAATTATAACACCACTTGTGTTTGCATCAAAATTAACAATGATTCCCCCCCCCCCCAAAAAAAAAACAAAAAAAAATGTGAGACACCTCCTTTGGAACATCCAAATTCAACCAAAAAGGAAGGTGAACAACTAGATCCCACTAGGAGTCTACGTACCAAATTTCAACTTTGTAGGACATACCGTTCTTCAGTTATGCGAGATATATACGCCCATACGCACATCCGCACATACGCATATACGCACAAACATACATACGTATATGCAGACGTCACGAGAAAACTCGTTGTAACCAACTTGGGAATCGTCAAAATGGATATTTCGCGTATCTATACGTTCTTAGGCACTTATCCGCGTGTGGTCGGGTTGAAAAAAAAATCAACATTAATTCGGGGGTGAGCAAAATGGAAATTAAGGCCGAAATTTTTTTCGCGAATACAATACTTTCTTTTTTGTAAAAGGAAGTAAAAATTTGGAGACAATCTGTACAAATGATAAGAGAACTTCTCTGCTTTGGGGCAAGAAATAGTACTAGTAGCCCTAGTAGGTGCTGCTATACAGCATGATTTGGAAAAAAAAATCAATGAAAGTCTAGCTGGGACGTTAAAGCCGTTTTACTCAAAACTTGAAAATGTCCACTTACATTCTTTACTTCTCACTGCCTCCATTGTGCTATCTGGTGTAGAACATACAAATCTTTTGCCATATATCCAATTTAAAAACTTTGATTTTTTTATAGAAGTAAAAGAGAGTAGTGCGGGGTACACAACATATTTTTTTTTTTTTTTTTGCAGCAGACAATCTTTTACTCCGTTTTTAATTAAAACGCTTTTATTAGCTTCACTTGTATGTTCAGTGGCTTATTACTGTTGGTACATTCCACCACTTTATGAGCGTTCGTGCTCATAAGTGTGTTAGTACATTCTGTGTTAGTGCATTCCACCACTTTATGAGCGGTCTAAGGCGCGGGTCTTCGCTGACGTCCACCTCCGGGAATCAATGGGCGTGCGTTCTAATCCCGTCTACACCGAAATAAAATTTATAATCTTGCAACTCAAATTTCGCCCAATTTTTATGATCGGATTCTTTTAAAATTTAGAATGCAATCTCAGACCCGATGACAATGCAATATTCTATTATCAAATTAATTTATTAACGATAAGTTATTAGTTTATTCTAATTAACATGCTTTTATTAGCTTCACTTGTATGTTTGTGGGTTGAACTTTCCTTTGGACAAATAGCCAGTGGCTTATTAGAATTACTTACAACGTACAAATCAGAGCTGCGGAGTGTAACAATGTTTGCATATGAATTTACCAGAAAGCATTTAAAATGTCTGATGCAAGTAATGCAATCGAATACTAAGATACATTTCATTATAAAAATAATAGTTTAAAAAACTGAAAAAACACACTTTTGTAGCAAAATGAACTAAAAAGTGAAAATTAAAATAATAGTTTGAAAAACTAAAAAACACTCTTTAGTAGCAAAATAAACTAAAAAGTTAAAAATAATCTTTGGATGACAAGTATATAAAGTAATTGACCAAACACTAAATTTTAATGTAATAAAAAAAAAAGCGTGGGGGTTGCCTATTTACACTTTTGCATGGATAACATGTGGAAGAAATTTAAGACAACTAATAAGAAGCCCCCCACGCTTTTTTTTTATTATAATAAAATTAGGTGTTTGGTCAGTTACTTCATATACTTGTCATACAAAGATTATTTTTAACTTTTTAGTTCATTTTGCTACTAAATCGTGTTTTTTTTAAGAGTTTTTTAAACTATTATTTTAAAGACATTGTGCATTTTTGTTATTAGAGAGGGGATCTGTGTTTTAGCATTTATTATCATATTCTTATGTATTTTTTGTCGCTTTTAAGATTTAATAATTGACTTCCTACAATAGTAGCAACTGCAAAAATGGACGAATTTTGTGAATTATTAATAGCTACATGGTCTTGAGTATTCCAACTAGATCTTTCTAATTTTACGAATCCACTCTTAGGTTTTCAGGAAACTTATAATGACTTTGGTATGATATGAGTTTAGAGTGAACTTTAAAGCGATGGAAAAAACTTATCAGCTGCATCTAACTAAAAGAGAAAGTACAGTAATGGTTGCAAAGAGTGGTATCCGTCTGGTGAATGATATGAAAACTTTTAATTGGCATTTTTTAACTAAGTCACCACGAGACTGTGGCAACAGGTAATCTAAAATTTAAATTGCAGTCCTAAAAAATATATCTTAGATTTTGTGTCGTCGGGTAGCGTCTAACTTCAACAAAAATGCTTTAGAATAAAAAAAGAATCACATTGATTTCGATTTATATTACTTTCGCAAAAGGAAGAATTTTGAGTGCCTTCCCTGAAGCAAGAACCAAATAAGTTTCACTCACAAATTTTCGGTAACACCAACAAATAACATCAAAAGTCAATATAAACTCAGTTATTTTCCCACAGTATTTACTACAAAGCAGAGATCTGATCTTACATTTGTATCCCGTTGTTGAACAAATCGGAGCAGCTATATTGTCCACTTGCTAAAATGCATTAAAAAAATGGAAAAGCTTGGACTTACCTGCTTTTTGCACCAAGGCCCTCAATTACAAAAAAAAAAAAACAATTCTATAGGGATGTTTCCGAAAATTGAAAAGTATAGTTTTTCTGAAAGAGCATGCTTACATAGGATTTAACCATTATTTAAATGAGGGCTGTCCAACTGCAAAGGGCCCACGGGACAGAATTCCGGTCACTGATCAGCTGGCGGGCCTCAGTTTGAAAAAAATGAACAATAACCTCTTACCTCTTATACAATAACAATAAATAGTTGAATTATTAATTATAAAACAATAAAACAGAAGGATAATAAAACAATTTGCTTCATTTTAATGGGAAAACGGAGGCCGGTCCGCCTTCTTTACAAGGGCAGGAATGCTTATCCGAGCTTATGCAAGCTTATCCGAGAACCTAACATTTCGTCGCAACCAGTCAGATCAATATCATCAACAGAAAACACCGGAGAGTTGACGAGAGCAAGCTCTAAATTTCGTTTTCGAAATCAACAAAGGCAGTAGAGTCAGTGAGGGGGCCTTTATTTTTAACTAACTGCAGGCAGGTTTTGCTTACCTGAATTGTTTCTCTCTTCCCTCCCTATCTCCTCCCGCCAACTCCATGCAATACTAGTTCTAGGAATTGATTTGAACGCTAGCGTGCAGGGTAGGACTGCTTGACCTTGACTTGCAGATGTCCTGTACCTTTTTCTCCCAATACAATGAAAGAAGTAAAAGAGCGATCAAGAGAAAATTTCGGAGACCCTGACTTGACTAAGAATGATAGTCTCGAATGCTTCTTGACACCATAAAATGTCGAAAAAAGAAATATGCTGAAAAAGAAGTTGGCATGCTGCCAGTTGGAGAGCCCTGATTCAAATAATTAAACAAAATTTAAAATTTTTTAATATTATTTTAACTGGTGCACAGATTCAATTTTATTTTTTCTGCTTCAGCCCATGACATATCGCAAGTGATGAAATGCCAATCACTGATGCCATTAGCGCAGAGCATAATACTTAATTCGCTTCTTTACTCACATGTACTAGCAACGATATGGTTGATAGTAAGCGTGGAGCGCAGTATTTAATTTGCTTCTTAATTATCATATCGCGGAAACGCAGTAGGCGCCAAGCGTAAGCATTCATCGTGCCAGTGGAATAGAGCGCCAAAGTTTGTCACTTGTGACGTCATGAAGACCACGCCTTATTTAAAAAATCTGTCTTTTAAAAAAATAATTAAAAATTAAACGTTTTGAAAATGAAACATTTTTCTCGCTGCATGTTATATATATATTTATATATATATATATATATATATATATATATATATATATATATATATATATATATATATATAATCAACTTTAGGGACTAAAAGTAGTATTTCTGACTATTAAAAACAACCCATTGTGAAACAACTATTTTTTTTAATGTAATTTTCTGTCAGTTGTTTGTAGTTTGTACAATGCCTACGTTTAATATGCATTAGCAATGACACCAGTAACACCAGTTTTAAACTACTAAAAGAAGTGTGTGAAAATTCCTAAAACGCAATGCGCACAATTCTAAGCGCAAAGAATTAGTACTTAGTATTCCTCAGACGATCCACGAACAAATATATACCCGTGTTAAAGAGAGCAGTAAGAAACGCGATTTTCTCTGAAATTTTCCTTCGCAGGTCTGAGCGGAATGTTTACATAAATTTCCATTTTAGCACGAAACACATTTTTTTAGAAGTCATCTAGACAACTACACCTTATACATTCAGCAGCTAGAAATATTTTTTTTTTTCAAGGAAGTTGAATTCACACACGTCCGCAAACAGTTATCGATATTCGAAAACAGCCATTTGGGGAAGCAGTTTTTTTTTTGGATGTTGTTCGAAGAATCAACGTGATTTCAAGGAAATAGAATTTCTCCTTTCCGAATGTTCGTTTAAGCTTACAATGTTCGAATGAAAATATTTTCGTGGAAGAAATAAGTTTAAGACATTCATTTTAGCTGGGAAGATTATTCTGTTGAAAATTTTTGTTTTACTTAGTACTATCGGCTTTGCCCGTAGTAGAAAATTAAAAGGTCATATGGTTCGCATGTATATTTACACATAATTGATGAAGAATTTCTAGCCAATTTGCTAAGCTAATTTGCTCGTGCACGTTATGTTAATTTGCTCGTCCAAGTTATGGTGATTTTCTCGTCCAAGTTATGGTAATTTGCTCGTCCATGTTATAGTAATTTGCTCGTCTAAGTTATGGTAATTTACTCGTACAGGTTATGGTAATTTGCTCGTCCACATTATGGTAATTTTCTCTTCGAAGTTATGGTAATTTACTCGTACTGGTTATGGTAATTTACTCGTACAGGTTAAGGTAATTTGCTCGTCCACGTTATGGTAATTAGGACGCCCCATAGCACCTACAGCTTTGAAACTTAGTACAAAGTTACTTCGAGCCCCGTGGGTGTGCACCTGGAGTTTTATTTTTTTTAATTTGATTTTTTTTGTAATTAATTTTTTATGCTCAAATTTGACGTTAATTGCCTATTATTGCCTATTAAAGGGGTGAAACATTAATTGCACAAATTAATATTATATATCGTTGGAAAGGGTAGAATTTTCCGCGTTCTGCGCAGTTTGTTTCAATGCTCTAACTTAAATACGGTGGGAGTTATCTAACTCGACCAATGATCATAAAACTGAGCTTCTATCTCCAAAAAGGAAAAAAGTTACAAGCCATTAAAAATAAAGTTCGAATAATTTCATCTTCATTAAAATTATTCCATGTTTTATTTGGCGTTGCCTTAGTAACGTCTTTTTGTTTCACATGTTTCCTCTTTCTTATTCACAAACTTTAAGGATTTTGATTTTAACGGAAAATTTTTGGCTCAACTCAATTCAAGCATCGAGCTAAAGAGCAAAATATATTACTTGAGACCACGAATATGAAAGCGACTTTTAAATAGTACAAAACTGCAGTTTTGCAAAGCTACGGAGCCCCTTAGCCCTTACGGCTCTGCAAGGTAGTACAAGTTATTTTGAAACCCAGGGAAGGGGTGCTTTCTGATCCAAAGGGAGCTAGCTCATAGTGCGTTTTTAATCTGTTTCTTTTTAATTGACGATTTAAACCTTTGCGAACCAAATAAGATTGCGAAGCAATCTTCGGGGGCTGGTGAGCGTTAGAGAGCAGGGGGCAGAGCCCCCTAGTATACAACAAAATAATAATATTTAATGCAGCCTTTGCAGTTATTATATATTTGAGAAAATTAACAAAATTAAGACTCAAATTTTAGTTGTATTTATGCTTTTAAGTGATACAGTAAAGAACTCTGTTTTCAAAGTCTGATCATGTAATACTCCATTTTGTAGTTTAAGCGAGATTTATTACTTCATTTCACTTTATTTATTCATACTTATAGAAATAAAACCGGAATTATAATTAATTATGCACTTTAATTTTTCAGTAAATTTTTAAAAACATGCACCGAATATAAAGCAGCTAAGCTGATCCCAGTAAATTGCCTTGCTTAATGCAATAAAAAATTTCAAAGCCTACATATTACAATGGAGCAGAAATTTTGACAAAATATTTACACACATGTAATTTTATTTCATTACTTTTTTAAGTGATTTAAAAGGTCTTGCTTTTTTCCTTGAAATAATTTTCGCCACCAAGCATGCAGTTAGTTGCGCATTGTTTATTTGTTCACAATGCAAATGCTTTCTGCTTGATCTAGAGAATAATTGATAGCTAATCAAATTAATTCACTTTCAGATAGATCAATACTAGACGCTATTCAGCGTTACCTCAGGTGGACAATCTAGGAGATAAATTGATCATCCTTCTGCTGTATTTTTAAGCAAGAAAAGGAAAGCCGCTGTCAGACGCAGCTGCAATTAATCTCCTCTCAATTAACGACACATTTAATTTCACGGGCTTTTCGAAACAAAATATTTTTCAGGCTCTGCACTTTGATTGATTGAAAGGGAATTTTTCGATTTTTAATTAAAAATGTTGTGTGAAGTCAGGACATACAAATTAAATATAAAGTAAGTCTTTACGAATTCGTTTTTAAGCTAAAATTTATCACGTAACATTTAAAACATTGTTCAGGAACGTCACGTGATTTTTTAGACAAACTTGCTTTCGTTAAGGCGGCAAAAATCTACAGAAATGTTTAAAATAGTGTCAAAATAAAATTCATTAAAGATTCTTGATTACTATTCCTTTATGTTAATGGGTGATGTTGATTCTAGTCTATAGGCATGAAAAATCAAACTGTCAAAACTTTAAATTATTCCATGTTTAGTTAGATTATCATTGCTATCATATGCGTTTGTACTTAAATTGTTTGACCGGATTATTATTTCTTTGTTTCTTTGAACGGGGGAGGGAAGCGAAGGATCAAGTTTTCCACCCACATAATAGAATCCATCTCTTGAAAATGTTTGAAAACGGCTGCATTACTCAACTCCAAAATCAAAACTTAAATTTGATTATTATCTAAAATGTAAAATTTTTTTCTGAAATGACAATATTTCGCACCCTATCATCAGATAATTTCAAAAGAAATAAAACGCATTTGTGTACTGGAATTGCTGCGATACATGATGAAACACTTCAAAAGAAAAAGAGAAGGTAAATCTTCGAATTTTCTTGGTCAACCTCTGCGAATACTGTAGTTACAAGCTGTAACTTAATCATACAGCTGAGATTTAATGAGTTTTGTTTTTGCCGAAATATACGAATAACAGCTTTTGTATCTCCGAGAAGTTAAGCCTGTCCTGGAGAGTTTTAAATTCCCTCCAAATTGCTAACGATATTCAATGCACCCTCAAACGTCATGGATTTATTCGGAGTAGAATTTAACTGAAGTAGACTAAACAAGAAGTTCCGTCTAGAACTGTACGAGGCTACTTTCCCGTATACCTATACTATTTTTTAGTACCTGATCAATATTCTCAAAAAGTTAATACACTTTTTTCCATTAAAAAAAATTCTTTAACACCTTTCAAAACGAAAAAATAAGCTTATTAAAATAAATACATAATATCAACAAAAAAACAAAAAAAATCGTTTTTTTCCCCTGTTGGCAAAAATAATTTTTGAAATGAACTAATGCACTTACCACAATAAATAAAAACAATAAAATGTCAACTTAAAGAAATACTTTTCATTGTCAAAAAAAAAAAAAAAAAAACGTCTGCGCATATCTTTATATAGAAAATTAAATGACTTCGAGTTTATTCGCCGAAAACTGAATACCGAAATTAAAACTTTAGCGTGAAAATAAAAACAAGTCATGTTAACAATAATTATTTCACAGTTGAAACAATAGCTGCGGAGTCGGAGTCAATCTCATTTTGGGACAAAGAAGTAGGAAAGGAATAGCCAAGAATCGGAGTCAGTCATTTGTCCTCCGTGTATAATTTTTTGACAAAGCTACAAAGTTAGAGTCGAAGTTGGGGAGTCGAAGTCCGATTAATTGTGGGGCACAGGAGTCGGATTCAGAGTCAGGTGCTCCTAAATTCTCGGAGTCGGAGTCTGGAGTTTGTTGTCAAGAGCTACTGCCAACAAAATTTGTTTGAAAAAAATCTGCCTTCAAGTACGGAATCTACATTGACTTTCAGTTTCCCCGTAGGCGCTAATGTTGAGGGATTTGAACTGTTCAAAATTGAATGGAAAATTTTTCAAATCAAAAAGATATTTTATATACAAGTTTTTCATCAAAAGCTTTTTCCTACAAAGTTTGTTTGAAGCAAATTCGCCTCACAGTTCGAAATTGCCTTGAATTTCCCCATAGGCTCTAATGTTAAGTTTTTTTGAACTGTTCAAAATTGAAAAAGAAATAGTTCAAATCAAAAAATGAAATATGGGAGTGAGGTGTCCTCGCCGAGATCTTTCAAACAAAAAAAAAGTTTGTTCAAATCGGACTATTCATTCAAAAGTTATTAGGGGGGGGGACAGACAAACAGACCGACAGACCGACGGATCAACAGACAGACAGACCGACGGACATTTTTTTCCCATCTCAATACCCTACTTTCCAATTTTTAATTTTTCGATATTTATTTAATTATTTTATTTATTTTGACTTTTTTTTGTTTTTCGCGATATTTTTAAGATGCATTAAGCCTTCTTTCATGCTTTTTTCTTCTTTTACTGACTTTTACTGGGAAAGTAGGCTAAAAAAGCAATACCAAAATCATAAGAGAAACTAGAAGAGAGAAAGTCATCTCACAGATTGCTATACCGAACTCAGAGTGTGTGTGGGGGGGGGGGAGCAGAACCTTCCATCTCTGGACCTCTATTTTAAGACGTTATCATTATTTCAAACATAATAGAATATTTTTGAAGAGTTGGGGGACTGATTATTGTGGTGGTATAGTACAAAATATATTCTTCACAGCCGATCCAAAATCGAGTAATGATACACATATATTTTATAATGGCCCTGTGGGAAACTATGGATGAAATTAAAGACAGTTTTATGCACAAAAAAATAATATGGTATCATACAGATTTTTCATAGTAATTTCGTTGCATTTATTTTTCACACAAAATAAGAAAACCTTTTTTTTTTTGATAAGTACCATTAACTCGCTTCACCATAGCGAACAAAGAAATTGCTTGAAGGTGTCAATGTATAACAAATACACGTGAAGAAGAATAGTTATCAAGAAACTTCACTGTTGGCAAAGATAACTCTTCAAAAAAAATTATTCCCCAGTATAACAATGCGTTAGAAGAAGACATACTTCTGGGCATCGTTAGCCTTGGGAATTTTCTAAGTCTGTTTCGTGCAGAAGTATTGGCAGAATCATTTGTTGAATGGTCTTTAACCAGCAGACTGGATGAAAACGTCATCCAAAATGGATCGTAATTTCTTTCAGCAAATAGCTTTCCGTGACGATCGTCAAAGCTATTTTGATTTATTTTCTTGGTTATATAGTTGTGGAATACTTGCTAAATATATTTCTTTGTGTTTTTGAGTTATGTGGAGGAGGATGAAAGAACTTCTTCCATGTGACGATAGTGTGGTTTTGAGTAATTTTGCTTTATAGTTTTGTTTCCCCCCACAGTGAGAAATCCACTGTTTAAAGTTATTTACAGTCAGGCTTCGTTATTGCAACACACGGATTTCACGATACTCCGGACGTCACTTTTTCAAAGTCTTGAACTTATGGCGTATTACCAGCGTTACTATTAAGTGGCTCCGGATTTTACAATGGCATTTTATGATGACAATGGTTAATATGACACTATAACCTCATCAGACAGGAAAAACATTTTATTTACACTCGAAACAATTTCAGTAAAATAATGAAAGCATCAAGGAAAATGTATTGTAGTAACTTGTAAAGCGATAGCAGATTTTTGCCTTTGCCACTTGGAACAAAAGAAAGAATTAAATTAGCAGGACTTTAAAACTGGAGAGAAAAGTAGCGAAAAAAGAAAAAGCTCTTAGCTACCTTTAGCTGTTGAGGCTTAGCTGTTAGGATCTAATCAGATTGTAGCCAAAACTGAAGAGTCCATTAGTTGGTTTCTTTCCCGCTGATAATTACAGGTAACCCAACCTTTTTTTCAATTAAAAATCAATTTCGTGGATGGAAGGAATGTTAAAAAGGTAATTCAAAAACTACAAACCCTTACTGGAACGTATTTTAGAAATTAATAATTGAAAAAAAAGAGGAAAGGTTTTTTTCTTATTATTTATGCCTTGTCCGTCACTGATTCAAAACTACGTTAGTTAAATCTATTTAAAAACATCAAATTGTTGTATTTTATAAAAATAGTAATTTCATTATAAACTAATGTTTAATCATTCCTTTTTTAACTATTTTGGTTGAAATATCGCTCCTTTTATGACCACACTTAGTAGACAGTCTTAAAGGGGGCGTTAATAACCAGGGCTTTAGAGTTGGAGTCATTCGAAAACATGTCGTCTCCGACTCCGGGTTTCTTTTTTTTTCTTTAATTTCCACTGATTCTCCTTGCATTTTTTTCAAAAACTGACTACCAATTAATTTTATTACATGTATAAAGGCCTACTAAAAAGAAAATAACTGTCATTGTGGCAAGCAAATGGCTTGATTGTTTATCGAGCTTTCTTTAACACTACCTACACCGACTCCTAGTTTGCTTATTTTTAAGCACTTTTTAAGCACTTATACTTGACCTGATTGTCACGGAGAAATCTGAGGCCTAGTTTTGCTCATATCTCAACAACTAAACCACTTAGAGACTTTGGAATTTCACTAAATGATTTGCTAATCTTAAGATACAACTTAACTCTGAAAAATTAAAATTCTAAAATAAAATTATTATTTCGGTTAGGATGCAAAACAGCAAATTTCATGTAATTCTCCCATTAAATGTTTTAATATAAAACCCATTGTTACAAATTTTGTTGCCTTGCGACAATAATATTAATAATAATCATAATGAAAATTTTAAAACAAGGCATATCTGGGCATAAAAATTTTGTTTGAAAACGAAAAACTTTAAAATAACAGAATTTTTTAAAAATACTAAACACTTTTCATAATGCATTCAAAGTGACAAAATAACTTTTCTGGGTCAGAAAAGGCAATTTAAGTACTCCTGTAGTTTTCAATTATTCCAAGAAAAAGACTTCTAAAACAAAGAAAAGTGCGCTCAAGTCATTTCAAGTTAAATCTTCCCATTAAGAAAATTATGCTTGTTCAATACTCGAATTTATGATTGAAAGCTAGATAATGATAACACATTCTCTACATGACTTGAGTCGCGCTTTCCTTCGTTCGAGAAACCTTTTTCTTGGAATAATTGAAAACTACATGAATACTTAAATTGTCCTTTCTGACCCAGAAAAGTTATTTTGTCATTTTGAGTGCATTATGAAAAGTGCTTAGTATTTTTTGAACAATTCTGTTATTTCACTTTATTTAACTGACAGCAACTGTCAGCAAACAGTTTTGTTGCCTAACATTTTCTAAGTAATCACTTTCAAATAAAATTAACACATTTTTTACCTCTAGCTCAGTTATAAAATAGTAAAAGGTGTAAAGTAAGTGTTGGTACGAAAACGCAAATCCAAAAGATCCGATAAAATGTAATTTTTTTAATCCGAAGACTTTATCTAAAAAAGCTTGGTTATCATTAAAAAGTTCAAAATAAAATCAGTGCATCATTTATTGGTTACAACACCGAATAATTGTAGTTAATCCTAAAATCTCCTTATAAGGGTAAATCCAAAACTGCCAATAAAATTAAAATAAAAAATTTCGCTAAGAAATGTAGGTATAGTAAAAGCTATTCGTATAAAGTGTATACCGCCGCATTTTGGGTAATATTTGCTCCAGAAGTACATGTACCCGATCTCTGCTCGCAATATAGTGCAATAGTTTTGTTGACATTTTAAAGATGAAATTAAGATTTATTATTGGGGAAATTTTTCAGAATTAAAGTATTTCAATTTTTATAAACTCTGAAATTAAGTTGAGGTGTTATCCACCAGATAGGTGTTACCCCGGCGGGAGGGGGGAGGACCGCCTCCTCTCAAAAAAAAAAGTTTTTTGACTCAAAAAAATATATATCTCTCAAGTTACAGCTTTTAAAAATTGAAAGCACAGGATTTGATCAACATCTATTTGTTCAACATTAAAGGAAGCAAAGTAATACTATTCAATTTTTTTAATGAGATTTTTAAGTATTCTCACTTTAGAAATCGCAAATATTGGATAATTTGATTTTCAAATTGAATTCCTAACGTTGTATACATGTTAGGTTTACAACCCGAATATTACATAAGAAGGAATTAATATTTCAATCTATGTTTAGGGGATTTCCCCCTTCCCATGAGGTGGGAGGGTTGGAAAAAAATGAATAAATAAAAAGTTGGAGTTGGAGTCGTAGGTTTCAATATCTAGGAGTCGGAGTCGGAGGCGATCATTTTTCTTCCGACTCCGTTGCCCTGGTAATAACGAGGTTTGAGTTTTAATGGCTTACAGCCCGCTTCTTGTTATTAACCGTCAACCACAGGTTTCCTCGATATCCTTTCGCAATTTAAGCTCGCTCAGCTCATAAACTAGAAACTATGTCATAGTAGTCTATTGCCAGGTGTGGGTTCAAGAATATGTTTACATATTCCCTTCAACTGTATGGCCTTAAATTAGCAGTTTCTGATATGGGAGGCGTAGATTAATACTTTAAGGAAATCACGCAGCTATTACAACCACATCATTTAAAATATACAAAAAAAAGTATATATATTCATCCCAATCGTTTAAAAAAATATGCTATGCGTTTTCTATTTTCAGATGTATTGTTTATTGGAATTCGTTTACAACTCAGAAGCATCTTTACCATTATGTTTTTGTAGATATTAAATCGACCGAGAAAAATTACTCATCTATAAAATCTCTAATCATCAGAAACGAAAAGCAATCTGTTAACAGCTCTTGAAGCAAAAGTTAAACGAAAAGATGATGTAATGTAGGGGAATGTCGGGCATAGGGGAAATAGTTAAGAAACCTAACTTTTTTCAAAAATGAACAAACTGGAAATTTATTTTAAAAATTAGCACATGAAGACAGAACAATATATTTTATAATAAAACTTTCATTGCAACATTTTTTTTTATTTTTGGCAGTATATTCATTTTTCCGAAAAAGGGTAGAATTTTTCACTTTATTTTTTTCTATGAGGCAAAGTAAAAAATACAATATTTTTCTAATCTTTACTAATAATAAAGCTGAAAGTCTCTCTGTCAGGATCTCTGTGACGCGCATAGCGCCTGGATCCTTTGGCCGATTTTCATGAAATTTGGCACAATGTTAGTTTGTAGCATGGGGATGTGCACCTCGAATCGATTTTTCAAAAATTCGATGTAGTTCTTTTTCTATTCCAATTTTAAAAACAAAATTATCAACAGATGGACGAGTAAATTACGAAATTGTCATAACGTGGAACCGTTACATGGGCACAAGCCAATTGGCGAGACACGAAATTATCATAACCTGGAACCGTAACATGGGTACAAGCCAGTTGGCGAGAAAATTCACCATACATTATTTGTAAATCTACAGGCAAACCAAAAGACCTTTTAATTTTTCTATTACGGGCAAAGCCATGCGGGTACCACTAGTGAAAAAAAAAAAAAAAAGGTCTCGTAAATTGTATCAATTGATCTTGAGGACAAAAGATCTTAGCGTGGTTTGAAATAAGCGTCACGCATCGAGCAAAATGAAATAAAAAAGAAATCTTGATTGTCCATTAAAAAATGGAACAAACCACTTCGATTTTACATTCGTCATAGTTTTATAAGTACAATCTATATCGTTTAGCTTTATTTCAATTTTTTTTTATTTATTTATATAATTTTAGATATGACTACGAATAGATTTCCCACTCCAATCAGTGACCTTCAAATACCCTGTCCTCCTGAAAAAAAGGACGAAACCGTCATGAGGCATTCTTAACTATCTGGCCATCCCTCGGGGCAAATTCCCCACACGTGCCTATAATCAGAGAAATAACGCGAAAATACGACGACCATCTCCACGCTACATTTGCCGTGAAACACATTTTATTAAAAAAAGGGGAGGGGGGAGGGAGTCCTGAAATCTTAAATTATCTTTTCATCTTGTCAGTGCGGGGGGGGGGGGGGGAATCTATATTCTATGCAGACTCATTCTTTATTAAAAACACGTATTACACATGAATAATTAAACAAAGTTTTTTGAGACAAAGGAAAAACTTTAAAATCACGACGTTTTGTCCTACCAATTCAGAAAACTGGACGTTACGTCTCAGCTGTCTAAAAATGTGGACTTTCAGTCAGTGGACCTTTTGCCCGTTGGACCTTATGTCCGCTGGACGTTATGTCGGACTTATTATTTCTATTCGACGGACGTTTTTTCCCTCGGATGTTCTGTCTGTTGGACGTTTCGGACCTGGACGTTTTGTCTATGGACGTTTTGGATTTGGACTTTCTGTCCGGCTCCCGCGCTGCACTTCGTAATTAGGTTTTAGTTATATCGTCGAAAAGTATTGGAGAGCACGTGTACAAATGGCATAAGTTCTATTGTTAGTGTGTGGCATTTCAAAATAACAAAATAATTTAAGAAATATTTTTTGATAAAAAATTGATTCTTTGTGCTTTAGGTACTTTTGTTTATTAAAATAAGTTTTTGCATCAACAAACTAGTCAGTTTCCGTTTTTAGCCTATTTTCCCAGTAAAATTCAGAGAAAGAAAGGAAAAGCAGGAAAGAAGGCTTAATGCAGCTTAAAAATATCGCGAAAAAAAAAGGTCATAAATCTATATATATATATATATATATATATATATATATATATATATATATATATAAATGAATGTTTGTCTGTATGTCATCCATGAACTTAAAAACTACCCGGCAGATTTGGCTGAAACTTTCACGGTTTGTTATTTTTGGTACTGGGAATGTTTATAGAGCAGTTCGAAAAAAATCCGATCGATAGTTCCTTTTTTATTCCAATTTAAATAACAATCCATTGGATAAATACGAATAAAATTATCGGCTGCAGAAATTAATTCGCGTGAAAGATCTCCTTGATAAGAAGTTAGCTGTTGCCATTTTTCTTGAGTTTGAACATATAAATTCTTTCTTTATTGTTTTATGGATTTTCATGCAACGGGGGATTTAAAACTTTTTCTATTTGATATTTTTAGCGATTGATTGCTCTTGCAAACTGCGTGAGTACAAAATTTGAGTATAGTCACGGCTTCACTTGATACCTGGACCGATTATTATGAAAATTGCTATATATGTGTATTTTTCCACGGAGAAAGTGCATAATATGCTCATTGAAGCCACTCGCCACCAGGTGGCACTGCAGAGTAGCAACTTCTGCTCCGTTGAACCGATTGTCATGAAACTCAGTATAATGATGTATTTTTTTGTTGGCGTAGCAACGCGCGTCGGGTACAGCTAGTTAATAAAATAAAAATCAGCTTAAAATATTTTAAAAATATGTTTGAAATAATTTGCGATTTCAGCTAATTTTGAGAATATTGATTAGATACTAGAAAGGTGATATTGGTGTACCGAAAAGTAGGCTCGTTTAGTTCTGGACGGAACTTCTTGTTAAAAAGGGTATTTGTGCAGTTTTACTTCAAAAAAGACTTACGGTCTGACGTTATTCTCCTCGCATGTCCGGTCCGTTGGACGTTTTGGACCAGTTTGTTTTGCCCATGGACATTTTGTATTTGGACTTTCTGTACGACTCCGGCGCTGAACTTCGTGATTAGGTTTTAATTCTATTGTCGAAAAGTATTGGAGAGCACGTGCACAAATGGCATAAGTTCTATTGTTAGTGTGTTGCATTTCAAAATAACAAAATAATTTAAGAAATATTTTTTGATAAAAAATTGATTTTTTCTGCTTTAGGTGTTTTTATTTATTATAATAATGTTACGTGTTCGGTGCAACTTCATACTTTCTTTGAATGACGACACAGTTCTTGAGAAAAGCACAGGAGATTTATTTACAGATGTGTACAGGAAATGTAGTTACAACTGCTAAATCAATCATCAGCAATTAAGCAAATATCAATTAACACCGTACACTCAACGGTCGCACACGTATTTACTTCAAAATACGCAAAACCACAGCGCAAAGGCTAATACACACAGAGCTAAATACACTGGTTATCATAAATTAAGGCAAAATCACAAAAAATAACGATTACTCAAAAAGTTACATGCAGAATTTTTTGAAACCTACCAACAATATGCAACACATTGTAAGATATAAAATGACATTAAAGAAAATAGCAAACAATTATGGCGGTATATAAATTAACACATCCCTAAAATGAACAAATCGAAAGTGTCAGTTTGCTATGGGAAAAGTACCTAAATATTGAATATGTTCCCCTCTAGAAGCAATACAGCACATACAGCGATGTGTGATGCTGCCAATTATGCGGTCTATCGGTTCCATGAAGCGGGAGTCATTTGCTCTTGCAAACCAGTATTTAGTGCGGTAAGGGTCTGAGGGGACTTGTTGAGATGAGCTACACGTCTCTCAAAAGCATCCCAAATATGTTCGATAGGATTCAAGTCCGGGGATCGAGCTGGCCAGTAGATGCGGAGAATTGTAGCCTGTTGAATATAATCACCTACGATGCGAACTCTGCGTAATCTTATGATATCGTTCTGTAACACGAAAGCATAGCCTATTGCCACGACATATGGGCGCACATAAGCATCAAGGATGTCATCTCCATAAACCTGAGCATTTATGGTTCCCCTTGAAGGACATAGATGTCTGTGCGCCCACCTAAAGAAATGCCACCCCAAACACAGACACTGCCTCTTTCGTATCCATCTCTTTCGCGAATGTTTGACGGATGATAATGGTTTCCAGGTTATCTCCGTATCAAATAACCCCTACTATCGCTTCCTAGATTAAACCTGAACTCATCCGTAAGGAGAACGGCTCTTCACTGATCAGGCGTCCAGTGAACAGGTTTTCGTGCCCACTGAAAATGGTCCCTCTCACAGTATTATCTGAGCTACACACAAATGGTTGGTCACCTCGCATACAGGCCACCTTCGGGATGCTTTTTACGTACGATTGACGTTAACACCAACCTTCCGGTGGCTGCAGCAAGGGAGGATCAAAAATAAGTCAGAGTAGTGGCTCTATGCCTGCGTGCACATAACCTCAAAAATCGGTCATCGGCGCTCGTCGTAGCCGTTGGCCGTCCTTGACTGAACCTCCTAGATGCCGAATCTGTCGTTTGAAATTGGCTCTTAAGTCCATCACCAAACCACTTAGGGGGCTCACATTTGGCCATCTGGTTACTTCTGTTTGACTTTGCTCTGCCTCTAGTCTCCTGATAGCTCTCCATCATAATTCTGCAGGCAAATGATGCCTGGAAGTCATTGTTACAAAATGGCTATCTCGGATTTCTTATGGCAGTATCTCAGCACAGTTTCGGCTTACTCAAAAACATGGACTTTTTTATGCTTCTCATAGATGACGCACTCCAATTTCAGTGCCACTAATTTGCATCTTCCACTTTTATTGAGCAATTCTTACTTGGCAACATATTTAAACTTTACACGGTTTGGCTTATTTTTGAGAGAGTTATCGTTATTTTTGTGATTTTTCCTTAATTTATGATAACCAGTGCACATGATCTCCAGCGCACGTCTGATACGATTCACTAGCAAAACTAATTCTCATTTAAATGCTACACGGTTTTTATACTCGACAAAGAAATATCCAGAAAATCCTACCTTGTTCTACCAATTTCTCTTTTTCTTTAACTCCATTCACAAATCTTATCGTTCAGAAATGGAAGGACCATATACAGTGGCTCCCAAAAGTGTTCGTACACCTACGACTTTCAATGGAATAGGCCATTATCCATTGGTTAGAATTGATATTTCGGAATATGTATTTTATTATAAGATCTATGATCTATTTTTAACAAAACTACATGAAAATTTTTAATAAAACATTAAAACATAATTTTAAAAAAATCAAAAACCGAAAATTGCCGGAAATTTTATCTCACAAAAGTCTTCGTACACTTTGAAAAAATGTCAAAAAATTAGTATATAATCTAACTTTTTTCAAAGTTATTATTTAGTAGAATATCATGCAGTATCAACAACAGCTTTTAAACGTATGGGAATAGATTTCATTGTTCTTTCTTTCTTTTTTTGTGCAATTTCTGGGTAAGTATTCAGCCGCTCTTCGAGTCTTACTGTTTCTAGTTCGCTTTTCGTTTCAATGGTGTATTTTCGTAATCCAGCTACCAGATATCTCCAGATATGTTCCATTAAGTTTAAATCTGGGGATTGAGGAGATATTTCTAAACGTAAGAACAAATTTTGAGGCACCAAACGCAAATGCCTGCTTCTTGTCGTTATCTTGATAAAAAACAAAGTTGTTTCCGGTTACCAAATTTTGGGCTAATAGTTTAAAATTGCTTTTTAAAATATTTAAATAAACGGAATGATTCATTATTTCATCAAAAAATTCCAAATTTCCAAGTCCTGATGCTGTAATGCACCCTCACACTAGAACACCTTCACCGTCCTGATTAACTGATCCAACTAAGTTCCTAAGATGAAATTCCTCATTTTTTCTTCCATTTACAATTATACAACAATTGAACCCAAAGTGTTAAATTTATTTTCATCTATAAGTAAGACGTTGTTCCAAAACGTTTTGAGCTTATTTATCATTGATATTACTAAGGAAAGCGTAAGCTTACTGTTTTTCGTACGAACAAGAAAATTTCTGCGGGAAGAGGTCCCATTTAATCCAGCTAAATACAGAACTTGGCGAACAATTTTAGGTGAAAATTAAACGTAAAATGTTTCATTCAATTCTGCAGAAACTTTTTCAGCACTCAAATGTGTATTTTTCATAATTTTTTTAACTGTAAACCTCCGATCACGCATTGTTGACTTTGCCAGTTGACCTTTTCTTACCCTGTTTTCGATCCGATTCCTTTCTTTAAAGCATTTAATCAAGCACTTTACTATAGAATGGATAAAATTAATTAATTTAGAGACATTTTAAACCATTTTACCGCTACTGTGGGGGAAAAAATCAACTTTCGAATGGTGTTTGTGGTTCTTTTCGAATACCAGCCATTTTAAAGTAATAAGCACAATATTAAGGAATAAATACCCAAAAAATCAAAGCCAAATGACCTTTAAGGGTCAACACAATGCAAACATAATAAAAAAACGACATGTGATAACTTTAATCACGATTTTATTCGAAAATATTTCAGTGTACGATGACTTTTGTGGCGTATTTTTTCTCTTTCTCTTCGTTTTTCGACAAATTTCAAAAATAAAATCTGGCAATATTTTTAAAAAAACTACTGGGTTTTATTCAGAATGGCATAGGAATGCTGTGAAAAAAAATGGACTTCATATTCGAATTCAGTTTTGCGTTATTTTTGTTTTACTTCAAAATTTCAAGATGTACGAACACTTTTGGGAGCCACTGTACTTCGTTCGAATGTAAGCGGGTTGTATATTCATTACGAGAAACTATTTACAGGTTACGTTGCTAAGACAAATTTAGCTGAAAGATAATGGGATAAACGCCCAATTTATCCAGATTACAACAAATTAATCATAAAAATAATTACTATTTACAGAATTTGTAACGATAAATTTGTGAATCAACAAACTAGTCAGTTTCCGTTTTTACTTTACTTTCCCAGTGAAATTCAAAGAAAGAAGGGAAAAGCACGAAAGAAGGCTTAATGCAGCTTACAAATATCGCAAAAATAAAAAAAAAAGTCATAAAATAGTAAAATAAAAATCAGTTTAAAATATTTAAAAAAAATATGCTTGAAATTATTTGCGATTTCAGCTAATTTTTAGAATATTGATGAGATACTAGAAAGTTGATATTGGTGTACGGAAAAGTAGGCTCGTTTGGTTTTGGATGGAACTTCTTGTTAAAAAGGATATTAGTTCAGTTTTACTTTAGATAAGACTTACGATTTTTTGTAGCTTTTTTTCTTCAAGATCTTTATAGGATTCTCATCCTATTTAAAGTTTTTTTTTAGCTTTTGAAAACAGTTTAAACAATTAAAGATAACTTTATTTTAATTGGCGTAGGTGTCAGCCGTGGTTTAGAAAAAAAAGAGAAAACGTTTATACAACTCACTTCCAAGTAACTTCTTAAATAATTCAGTGAGCATTTATAAAAATCATTTTACTGAGAGTTAATCAGAGAGCAGTTAATTTGTTTATAAAAGAAATCCTTTTCAATGATTTTTTTTTTCTTTTCTGCTGCACGTTTTTCCTTTATGATGATTCGAATTCTTTGGAAAATTTTCTTGGTGAATGATTTTACTCCTAATACATATTGAAGTGGTCATGATTATTTCTCTAACGAAAACAGGTGAACCGGAAAACAGAATTGTTTAAATATTCAGTTGTTGTTGGAAACTTCCAGTTAAATTTGTTCTTGTGCAAATTTAACTAAAACAAAGGATTTAGTTATGTATTTTAAAGTTCTTAGCCTTTTTTGCTTACTTTAAATGCAATTGTAAAACTAAATATGCGAAGTAATCGAGGTTGTAAACGTAACTTACTTTTTTTTTGCAGAATGAACAAATAGAATATGTTTTGAAAATTTCATTACTTAAAGAAATATACTTTTATTTTATAATAAAACTTACATTCAACAGTATTTTTAAATTTTTCACTGGGAATTAGTACCTTGAAAAAAAGTGAAAGCTTTAACTTTTTTTTTCATGGGGCAAAGTGAAAAATAATATATTTCTGTTGTGAAATATTTTCAATTTGGATACTAAAAACATTTTCGATTTAAGGGATTAATACATTAATGGATAACAGCATTAAAAAACAAGAAATGAAAAATAACTAATTAATTAATTAGGAAAATAATAATATAGTGAATTGATACGAAAACGAGTAAATAAATGAATTCATAAGTGAATTATTAAATGAAGGAGTGTAAATGAATTAATTTATTTAGGAATACATAAGAGGTTTAATAAAGGAGATTTAGGACAAAGCAATTTAAGCAACGCTGAACTGCAACATTTTTTATTTCGGCTGTGTTTTTAAAAAAATTCTGATGGTGTCACTGATATGCACTAAAATCAATTGTTAAGCATACTTCATCTGCCAAAAGTGTTTTTTTAAATAGTCATTGGTCGTCGTTAAGTTGCTAACCATTTTTTCATTGCTAAAAGTCTAGAGCAGCGTTTCTCGTATCTAGAGCAGCGTTTCTCAATCTTTTTTGACGCACGGACCGGTAAAGATGCATGAAAAAAGTTCTCGGACCAGTGACTGCTTTTTTTTTAAGGGGGGGGGGGAATTTGCTGTGCATAAAAGAACTACAATAAAAATTGAATGACCTTTTTGTCAGATTAAATGTGACATAATTATTATTAGTCCAATAGCCAACGAGTGCCAGACCTACGTCATAGTATAAAGGCTCAAAATGTTTTTGCGTAATGACATCAATCACAGCAGGTAAGAAAGGTTCGCTATTACTTAAGCTGAGTCTCGCTGGCTTTAGCAGGCCTTTGAAAGTATCCTATGCGAATTTTCAGCTTCCAAGACAAATCATGAGGATCGGGCATACCTCAAAAAGAAAAGTGGGCTCCAAAATGGCCTCCAATGGGTAAACCGTGCCAAACAGAGCAATTCGTTTCACAAAGCTGATCCGCCATTTTGGAGCCCCCTTTTTTTCGATCGTAGATCCTCAGGATTTTAGTCTTGGTACTGAAAATTTCTACAGGCGAGTTTCGAAGGCATGTCTGCACCTCTATAAAATTTCGCTCACTGTTTCCAGCAAAGCCAGCTTGACTTAGCTTAAATAATAGCGAACCTTTCCTATCTGCTGTGATTTCCTCCAGCAGAAAAATTTTGAACCTTTATATTATGACTTAGGTTTAGCACTCATGGGCTCTTACTCTATAGATATTACTCACACAAATAATTAAATGTGGAGGTAGTTATGTTACTTATTATACAACAAAAATTAAAACGGATTGAAAAATCAGATAAAAGTGTAAAATATAATCACAAAATCAAAGTAAATTAGTATATTGTGGCCATCAAGAAACGTTCTTCTATATCTTTCTTATGAATTCTGATACCTCCCCATGCTTGAAGAGGAAGCAATATTCCCAACAAAAACAATATTACACACGCAAGAACTTGACGACCATCCCAATGTCCGAATTATCTCAAAAGCAAAGTAAAGAGCTAAACTAAAAGTTATTTTAAAAGCTTAGCTTAAATTAATTACAAATATTTTATTTCTTAACAAACATAAGATGGCAACAGTTAAAAATTTTAAATCATGGAGATAATATTTCCGATCATTTCCCATTTACCAAAATCACACGAAATACGCAGACAAGTCTATTACAATTTATCTTATTGTTGCATTAATAAAGCTATTTTTCTTCTCAGAAATTAAAAAAAAACAGTTCCTCTTGGAGCGATTGGCGCCAAAATTGAAACAACACCTGTTTACGTAAAGGTTCTTATTTCTATCAAATTTCATCCAGAACGTAGCATTACTTCTTGAGATATGGCGCTCGCAATTAAAAAGAAAGAACTTTCGATTGCGCCACCCTCTTTTCAGCTATAAACGCCAAAATAGAATCAACTCTTATACCTGCTAAGAGATACTTGTCAATAATTTTTTTTTGACTTTGTTCATTATTTCTTGAGATATAGCAGTCACAATTGACGACAAAAAAACGTTCTATAGCTCATCCCCTGTTTGAGCTTTTTACACCAAAACTGAATCAGCACCTGTACATGTTAGGTGCAATGTACGGACCATATTTTGTACGATTCCTCCTGTTACTTTTTGCGAAACAACAGGCACGCATAACTCAAGAAACGTTCTATTGCTCCACTCCCCTTGGAGTAATTCACGCCAAAAACCAATGGGCACAAGTTCACACAGGGTACCAAATTTCGTTAGTTCATATAAATGTACATATGTGTGTCTTACTTCATATATGTGTACCAAATTTCGTTCGATTTCATGCGGTAGTTTTGGCTTCTATATATTAGATATAGAAAAAAGTAAAAAGTGTTGTGTAAATAACCATTTTTACTGTTTTTGGAAGAAGGAAGATCTTTTCACGAGAGCAAGTAAAACTCTCCAAGGACCGGTAAAATTATTCTGCGGACTGGTACCGGTCCGGCGGACCATCGGTTGAGAATAGCTCATTTAGAGCAGTTTTTACGGGATTTTCGTTCATATTGAATTGGGTTGTTTCCATCAGTCAAAAGTACTACTTTTAATTTCAGAAATGGATAGAATAAGCAAAAAAATATATCACGGACCCAGAAAATACTTTCATTTTCCTAACAGTTATTTTTCAATTATTTTTTTTATAATGTCCGATTTTTCAAACAAGGCGTGATCCTTATGACTTCGTAAATGATGTTCTTTGGCGTAGAGTCGCTATATAGGGACCTTACTTTGTCGCATCTTTAAGCGCGTTTCCACGCTATGATAATCAAGAAGCGAATTAAAAATTGCCCTCTACGCTTGCTATCAACCATATCGCTGCCAGTACAAGTGAGTAAAGATGCGAATTAAATATTGAGCTCTTCTGAATGGCAACAGTGAATGGCATTTCATCATTTGTGATGTCATCGGCAGAAGCGTAAACAATGAAAGTATTTTTTTAAAAATATTAAACTGTTAAACTATTTAAAAAATATTCAAATCTTATGTTTTTAAGTTTGCTCTTTCAGTAAAAAATGCTTTTAAAATTTTGGAAACGACCCCATTCTTAACTATACAGAAATTTGTTCGTATTGAAAAGATTTTTTTTCACTCAATAATGCAATTTAAGCCCTTTCGAGCTAACCCCCCCCCCCCCCCCCCCCGCCTTTAATTTGAATTCCTGAGATCGTTTGACAAATTCGGCAAAGATCTTACGTAAACTGTGAATTTTTAAATGGAATATACACTCACACCCACGCACATCCGATTTAATACATATAAGTTGAAAGAAAATTTCCCTCTGTCGGTAAGCACACATCTCAACAAATAAACTAACCTCTGAACACTCTGATACTAAAAATATAGATCAAAATTAAAGCAAATCAAACCAAAGGGCACCAATTATTGCAATAACAAAAGGGCTAGCCGTGCCCGTCAAGTAATTATTAATTATATTTGGCAAACACAAAAATGTTAGCATTTTTCTTTTTTCATAATTACTTAAAGATTATAAAAAACGATTTTAAACGATACGATATGTTGTGTGGGTGTTATCGTACTAAATGTTTCAAAGGAAAATATATTTCAATTACTGCAAAGAGTTTTGCTTTAAGATTAATACTTTAAACGCTCGCTTTAATGAAGATGCGTTCAGTGGATTTTAATTAAAGCAAGTGCTCTATAAAGCATTTTCAAGAGGCTGAAAATTGCTTTTTTTTAACCTATTTATTTTAAGCTGATTAAATCTGAAGGAGTCCTGGTAAAATATGGACTAAGTAATAAATCCGTATCCTTACTTTATTCCAAGACTTGATTCAAAGAG
Source organism: Uloborus diversus (assembly GCF_026930045.1). Classification (NCBI taxonomy): domain Eukaryota; kingdom Metazoa; phylum Arthropoda; class Arachnida; order Araneae; family Uloboridae; genus Uloborus; species Uloborus diversus. Next base: position 71,002,957 of record NC_072736.1, on the reverse strand, counting down.
AAAAAAAATCTAAATTTCTGCCAAGATGCTAATTAAGTATTTTATTAGCTAATTATGAACTTTCGGGAGAGATCAAAATAAATAAAACAAAAAATGCTTTCTGATACGAATAATGTGGTGTCTACTGAACACAAACCATAAAAATCATTATTGAATATATTAAAAAAAAAAAGATTTTTGTCATAAAAAGTGTGTAGGGGACTTGTGAATAAAGCATGTGAATATGAATTGTTTTCAATGATTTTACCGTCTATAATTTTTCTTTAAGCTTAATTTTTGAATAAATAGTAAAATGCATTATATATATATATATATTTTTGTATATTTCTAAAATATAACTATTCATGTATTTTAATTTAATTTTAAATGCATTTTGATGTCTAATAACACGGAAGTATATACATGGGCACATACATATACACGAAACCTTTTAAATGGTAGGTGCTTATAATAGTTATAATAATAATAATTTGTTCCTAACAAGTTTAAGTTTTTCAATCAAGAACAACAACCAGGTTTTTGAACATAGTTTTATATAATTTATTTATTAATTTTTCTTTCCTTATATAGTACTATATGCTCAATATTAAAATACAAGGTGTGTAAATACAAGAACAAATACAAGGACTTTCGGTGAAGGATAACACATAAACGTTCGAGTAAAAAATGCATTATTTTGCATATGCAGGTAGAGACAAATGTAGAGACCCAAGAAGCGTCAGAAACCGCGGCAGAATAGCCTGCAATGAGCAGTCGAACAGTGTATGTTTGAAAGTCAGCATCCTATTAAAATGGAGCAACAAATAGACGTTCAGTAAAAAAAAAAAATAATTTGAACTTTGAAATCTTGAATTCAAATTATGTTTTTCGCAATCACGAGTATGCGTGTGTATGTAGGCGTGTGTGTTTGTGTGTGTGGGTGGGTATGTGTATGTGTGTAAGCATGTGTTTGTGTGTGTGTGTTAGTAGTTGAGTGCTTTTGTGGGGGGAGGGTATGTTTATGTGTGGTTAGTTATGTGTATGTGTAGGTTAGTGTGTATATGTTTGTGTGTGTGTATGTGTAGGTGTCTGTATGTGCGCGTGTGTATTTATATGTTTTTGTGTGTAGGTGTATATGTGTGTGTGTGTAGGTTATGTGTAAGTATAGGCAAGTAAGTGACGCAACCTGGAGACGGTTTTCGCTAGAGGAGCAGCATCGTGAGGCGGCCGGTCGACGGTGGTGCTGCAGGGGGAGGCGGGGGAAAATAAAATTATAGGAATTCAAAACTGTCAAGTGAGAACAATAAGCAATCGTGATTGCCCAAAAAAAAAAAACACATCGATGACGACTCACGTTCAGGTTGACCCTCAACAAGTACCTTGGTTCAACATCGAATTGCGGTTATCGCAAATACGAGGTACTCGCCAGAACTGGTGCCTGCAGACTTTTTTTTATGTTCCTTTGCCACAAAGAAGTCCTCAAAGGGCACACATTTTGTAGACATCCGGCGACATGTGACATCTGTTATTTGGATGATCGGAAAAAAGATCTTCGCTGACTCATTCCAGCAGCGTTTTCAATGATGTCATTAGTGTATTGTTTCCAGTGGGTGGTAATTTGTAGGTATTAAGGATATTTTGATTTAATATTTCTTGCTTTATGCTTCTCTTCGGCGAACTTTTTAGACGCACCTTGTATTTTAAAAATTCATTAAGGAGAAAGACTAAATATTTAATAATGAACTACAAGTAAGATTAGTTCAAAATAATTTCATCTAATCCTAATTAGTGAATGTAGTAAAATAAAAATGAAAAAATAAAAAAATAAAGAGAAACTTTGAAAAGATCGAGGTTTCCATTCACTAGTCGGTTTAGTATACCGATCAGTGGTTGAACAATAAAACGAATTTTTCTTTTCTAAAATTCATAGCGTCATTAAAAATCGTGGTATTTGCCACATGGCAGTAAAAGCGCATTAAATGACTTATAGAAAAAAATGTGAGATTTTTTATGGATCAGCGTCAAGGTTTTTTGGGGGGTTTGAATGGAAAAAAAAGTGCTCCGATCCGGTGAGTGAATATTGAATACCCCAATCAGCGAACAAACACAGCATTGTCTAGTCGTTTTTTTTCTGGAAATGAGTAGAAGGGAAAGAAGTAGAAGTTTCAAATGCAAATCCATCTAAAAAAAGTTTTAAAACCTTATTTTTTCACAAAAAAAATGTTTAAAAAAAATTTAAAAAAACGAGGTGTTCATTCACTTAATCGGCCTACCCTACCGATTTCTGTGTATTGGTTCGTTCTTTTACCTTTCTTTTAGTTTTAATTCAAAGTTTTCATAGCTCCGGATTTCTAAAATACATCTTCCATCATAAATGCATATATATTTCTCATTTTGTCTCTTTAAATGTTAATATGTGAGATAATTTTGTAGTTGATAGCTGCAACAATAGCTGGTAAGAACCTCTTAATTGAGAGCACATAACAATTTCACAATAATTTACTTATTTTCTGTTGATACATTAACACCAGTTAGTTCCCCACGTCACTATTAACCTTTTTTTTATAGCTCCGGATTTCTAAAATACATCTTCTATCATAGATGTATATATTTCTCATTTTGTCTGATTAAATGCGAAAATTTCAGATAATTTTGTATCTAAAAACAGCAATAATAGCTGGTTAAAATCCCTTAATTGGGTGTACATAATAATTTCACAATGATTAACTTATTTTATGTTGATACATTAACACCTGTTAGCTCCCCACGTCACTATTAACTTCTCTTTACTTTGAAATCAGTTCTTGAGTAGAAATATTAATCCTATAAATAAATAATTTTCGTCAAGAGAACCACTCTGCTCTCAAGAAATGGCTAATCGATACATTCTGTTAGAAGAGAGCTTATCATAGACGGCATAAATTTGAAAAGCAGGATTAGCAAGACGTGCCCAAGTACTTCATCCGGGAAAGTCTCTTTTTAAATGAAAAGGTAAGAAAAAAAAAGAAAAAAACACCAAAGCATTAAAAAATCGATATTAAGTCTTCATTCATCTTTGATAATATTCAGCATTTTCTTAAAGACATCGGGAAAAGTTAAACTTTTACCTTTTAATTCTCCTTTTGTATTTTAGAGGGATTTTAATAATGAATTGTTCGTCTTTCCAAGGTGGCTTATGTTACCTTACGTGTTATGGCTTTTTAATGCAGTTCTAGCATTCCTTATTTCTAAAAAGTAACATAAGAGTATTTTATGCCTGAAAAAAATATATAAAGAGAACTTTATCGCAATGATAAGTATGATTTGTTTTGCTCTTATAATTTACGCATTGCATAACAATATCGTGGGAGGTATTCTACAAATAGATTGCAATCATTCAATTTTTATTCATACTTTTTCTAGTAAAGCTCAGTAAATTTAAGTATATTAAGCTACCACTTTCAAATTTTATTTAACTAGAAGTATTTGTGCCTTCTTATGATCAAAGATTTTCAACAAAAGTAAAATATTCTCTTTTTTTCCTTTTTTCTTTTTTCAAATTTGCTATGACCTATATGTAGTACTAAAGCGGCGATAGATTATGTAAGGCAGTAAAATGCATAGGAGCTAAGTAGTAAAAAAAATTTGGAGATGACTAGTACAAATGGTAGGAGAAACTCTCATTTGTTTTAGGGCAAGAGTTAGTATGGGTAGATTATGTATGTGTCTCTACACAACATGCTTCAGAAAGACTTCTTAATAAAATCTTACCTACGATTTTAGCTTTGCTTGCGTTTTACGAAAGGTAAGTCCGCTAATGTTCCTCTGCCTCTCACTGCTTCATATATTATACAGAAAGTAACAAAGTAACATCATATGTAATATTATCTTTTAAATTATAATGTACAGGGTGTCTTTTAATTAACTTACAACTTTAAACTGAAATAACACGAGAATCGTTGCAGACTGCAAAACTTTTTTTGTTATGAATATCGAAAAGGAAATTAAAGCAAAATGTTTTTAAAATGAAACTTTCAGAGACGATTCAGTGACGCAACCTAGTCGCGAAGTCATCAGTAATTCGTTCAAGTGTTTTTAACATTTGCAAATGAGTCAGTTATGGAACTTTTTGAGATTATTGAGGTTAGTCGGCTTCTTCTTTTACGCTAATTCTTTCATATGAACCCAAAGATTAAAGTCGCACGGATTCATATTCGATGAATACGGTGGCCGATGCATTACACCAGGATGGTTGTTCAGGTATTGGTAAAGCAATAGCGCTGGTTCCATGCACACTATTTATGGTGTCAAACACTCTGCCTGTTTGATGGGGAGGAGAATGAACCAATGTGCACCCTTGCCCTTAACCAGAGCACGAATCTCGGGAAAGAACGACTGTCTCAGCACTTCCTCATGTACAATTGTACATTTTCGTAATGGCATTAAACTGTTTTGTTTTATATCTACACTGTTATAACCAGAGGTTCCAGACGAGTGAATATATTCCCCCTAAGGTGAAAGCATGAGGCCCAAGGGTGCAATACTAGCCAGGAAGTAGAGCAGGGGTGCCAAAACAGCAAGCAATTGCAAAATGACTTGCTAGCGCATGCGCTTCCGGCATATATTCACCATTCAACCACTTCAATATGGCGGACGAATGATAGGTTGCATCTAAGCGTGGCTTCTATGTCTTTCACATTGAATGAAGTACACTATTGGATTAAATCTCAACTTTTCTAGGATAATTCTTTAAAATAACAAGTAAGTACAGCTTTTGATCACTTCGTAGCTTTTAGGGCTTTCAAACATAGTTAAAAGTACGTTTAATGCTTTTTAGTTACCGTTAGTCCGTTACGATATCGTAGTACCGTTAGTTGTTGATTTTCAGTTGACCGTTACTGTCGTGAAATTTCCATCATTAAAAACGCTACTAAATATATCTATCATTATTTTCTTGAGTACTCGATAAGCAACATTTAATCACCAAAATAATAACCGCAATTTATCACTAATCAACAAGTGAGAACCTAAATAAAATGATTCTTGTGCTTCGTAGATTACTACACAACAGCGAGTGCAAAAAATAAAAAGGAAATCTCTCTCCGTCTAGCTTTTTTTTTTCTTTTTCGTTCAAGTGTTTGAATCATTTCCTGTTAGCGAATAATGTTTCGTTAGCGTTAGGAATTTCTTATTTCTTTAGGTTTTTCAACTGTCGAAAAATTTCATATGCATTTTATTTTATTGTTACTCTTGATTGAAATTTTTAACGTTCGAGAAAGGATTTTGTTTTTCCGTGACTTTAATATCCCAGAATATTTTTGGCTCTTCATGTAAATAATTCCATAAGTACATCTACACTTTACTTTCGGTGCGGTTATTTCTCACAAATAATCATTAACTTAACTATGATTATTGAAATAATTACTCGTCTTTAACTTTAAATATATTTGTGACAATTCTTGGATACCAAATAAAGTCTGTAGATATTTATTGTTTTATTCATTTTTAATATTACTTTGCAAAAAAAAAAAAAAAACTTATCAGTACGCAGAGTTTTTTCACAAGTTTTTTTACCGCCCCGAGAGCTATTATAATTATTATTATTTATTTTTTAGAAAAGGATAAAAATTTCACAGGTCCGCAATGTTTTTCATTTGCTTTTACCGACCCGTGGGTCAAAAGAGGTTGAGAAACACTGATGTAGAGAACGATCAGATGAATTAAAGCAATGAGCACTCCTTAACTATGTTGAAAACTCTGAAATATGATCAAATGCTGTAATTACAAGTTTTAATCATTTCCAGTACTGAATTCATGCAATGTGAAAAGTGTGCAAAACGTAGACTATCATGAATCAAAACAAAACTATTAAAAAAAAAAAAACACAATTATATTCAAAAAAAGCACACAATACGGGGGGGGGAGGAGGATCTACAGTAAGGGGTGCCATTTCTCTCTCCGTAGGTTCATTCTTTTCACCCCGGCTGCCTACTTTTTGAAAGGTGCCTGTTTTTCACCCTAGTTAGAGGTGCAATTTCGGCTCCGTATTGGGTGCCGCTGGTGAACAAGCGTTTCACCCCTGAAAGGTGCCGAATGCAACCTGTAGTTTTAACAGTGTACCCTCCGCCACTGTATTAATCAGCAATGCCATGTAGTGAGTCTCTGATAAGTGGCCGCATTTGTTCTGTTGCTATTTTTTATTTCCTGTCGAGAAGACTTACAGTGGCATATCTTTTCATGCAGAAGCAACCACCATTTTGCAAGAACTAATTTTTCAAATAGCAAACAATGTTGAAACAAAGTCTCCAGCAGTGAAAAGTTTTCATCTTGATCAGAGCTCCTCAACCTCTTTTACTTTAAGGCATACTTGATAGTTTGCTTGATTCTTTGCGGCACATTTTATCAAATCTCATTAGTCGATATAGAAACTACTTTCGTCATTTACTAGTCAAAACAAGGAAAGGAATATAACAGCCTTTCCAAATGGATATAACACCTAATCTTTAAAATATTTGAAATCTTTTAAATATTAGTTTCATCGGACGTTGAATTAAAGTTCATCAGGAATTTTAGTGCTTATAGAGATCAGCAAGTACCAAATTTTAACTTAACACAACTGAGACAGTTGTGTCTCTCTTGACAGTCAGGGAGGTTTTTTATTCAGCCTTATGTTTGGGAAGAGCTACACGAAGTTTTAAATCAAGGATCTAGATATGGTAATTGTTGTTTTTGAAAATTGCCACTGCTGAGAATTCAACGTCACAAATAGATGTTTACTTTTTTTTTTTACTTAAGCCAATAAGCGTCCCAGTTACTTCACTGAAACCAAGTTTTAAGGAGCGGTCGCTCCTGATATCTATACATTTTTCTTGTGGGTACGAAGAAAGTTCTTTGCTGATGCGTCAATGGTTCTCGAACCCATCATATTGTTCTATACCAGTCAACTAAAAGTCTAACTTGAATCATGAGCAAACGTTCTGCCACTTCAAACTGAAACGAACACATGGAAGTTGATTTTTTTCATTCAACATGAATCCTTCAACATTTCCCGTTATTGCAACTGCTCTATCACTGCAAGAGCTTGTGCAGTTGTAACATTGAATCTCGTTTCTTTTTATTTATTTAGCTGTAACTTTAATAAGCTGTATATTTCATCACTAGTTGCCTGTGTAGAAAGTTCTTTTCAAAAAATATATTGATCTTGAAAGCCGTCGGAACTCGTGATTGCGAAAAACATAATTCGAATTCAAAGTGTCAGAATTCAAATTAGATATATACAAACACGCACAAACACACACACATACACACACACACATATATATATATATATAAACATATAGTGTCGTCTGTTATTGGCACCACTTCGTTCATTGCATCTGAACCTATTGTTCCCTGTACGATTTCTTTTCACGCTGGTAAAATAAATGTATAAATGTTCCACCGTTGCTAAGCAGTTTTGAATTCATTTTGGTATTTAATTAAACTAGCAACATTATGCAATAGACTATACAGCCTGGTTATCGCATCTTGAGGCTACAGTTTTATTTTTATTAGAACTCCTCAGTCAGGAATAGTGAATAGCCGTTGTTGGAGGCAGATGTCATTTTTTGGAAGCTGAGGGTGGCAACAAACTGGTAGATAAAGTGAATATGCCCCACTAGTGAGTGTCGCAGCATGGTGCGGTTCGACTCGTGAATTGTAGGCAAAGCTTGGGTATTTAGTAGTAAGTTACTGCCTTAACCCTGACTTTGGTGTGGTAACTTACTGCTAAATAGCAACATATATCTAAACTCTTGCGCATTTTAAACGCATCTATGTTAAGCACAAGCAGTAAGTTACCTCCCTTATAAGCCCAGGGCTAAGGAGAACTATATGATGAGATGACATCGGCTTCCAGGTATGTTATTTCTTATTTCTGACTGATGAGTCCATAACAAGGAAGAAACTGCTCTCTCTGGATGGGATAACCGTGTTATCGATATATTGCACGTAAAATACATCTATTATCTTTAATTTTCTGCAACTCCGAACATATCATGGCATACCAAGGATCTTGTCGCGGCACACCAGTGTGCCAAAGCACACCGGTTAAGAAGCACTGATCTGGATGAAGACTTAATTTTGAGAGAAAAAACTTCACAAAGGGAAAAAATGAGCAAAACCTTAGGAATCTTTTACTAGTCAAGAAAGACAAAAAGTTGTGAAATCAGTTCCAATGTTTTGAACTTTTAAAATCATAAATTTCTCATATTTTGTAAAATATTAATTTATCCTCCGAATAAAAATAAAAGCTCTGAATAGTTCAAATGTTCATACATAAAAAACAAATAAAGTGTTCTATATTTCTGCAAACTTTTGTGAGTGGTGTTGTTTAGGGTCAAAAGAAAGTGATGTGAGTCTAAATAAATTTATTTTAAAATAAACTGTTGGTTTTGATTAAAGTGATATTTCATATAAACTTGTGAAGCAAATTTATCCAGGAGCGTGCACTTGAGGGGGACACTTGTTGGTCTGGACTCGAATCCGAAGGGGGCTAGAGAATTTTTAAAATAAGAGATGAAATATATGTAGGAACTTATAGGTAAACGATATGGAGGTGGGCCCGCAAAAGTCATTCGTGACAGGACCCGAAATTTCTGTGCACGCTTCTGGATACACATAAACCAAACACGAGTATTATATAAACAACTTTCTTAAGTCTTAGTCAATGACGTTTTATCATTTGCTCTAGTAAAATCTGTGTTAGTTTGTCTGTCCAGGCATCTCTCCCGGACTGTCTGTCTGCCAGCAGGAGAGACGGTTGTTATCGGAATATTTCAGGAAAACCATTTCACACGGTTTCCTACCTCCAGGCTTTACGCACCGGACATAGTACTTATAATCTGTGCTATTAAAATCGGAAATCAGATTTAGGATTATTTCATAATGTTGATCAAAATTCACACTCAATACACGCTCTACTTAGACCCCCTACTTTAACTAGATTAAAGCATAAATGGAGTAAGATAATTTGCTGCATAAGTGGAAAATCAAAGTATTGGGCTCCTGTGTTAGAAGGAAGAATTTTCATGAACTTCTCGCGACTTCTATTGCAACAATAATTATTCGTTGCCTTCATAAAATGCTGTTTGAAACTCCTTGTAGAGTAAAATGATTTAAAGGCTTTTGTGTGTGTGTTTGAGAGAGAGAAAGAGAGGTATTACATGTTCAGAGCTTAACGCTTTTTTTTTTTTATCAATGTCTAAAACCGGTGTGAAAAATATGTTTACATGAAAGAATGTTGTAGTTGTTAAAAACGTTTTGTAAAATAATGTAAACGTCGTTCTATTGATAGAATTCAAAACATTTTTCTGTAATATCTATGTAATCTGCCATATAAAATGAATCATAAAACAATTTCCACGTTTTTTTTTTCTTTGTGTAAGAAAGAGTTATCTGATATTGTTGATACTAATGCAGAATATTCACCTCCTTTTTTCCCCCCTTTAAAAAAAGTATGAACATCTTTTAGAAACTACAGCTTTTTTAAGTTGAAGAATTCTTACTTTTAATCCTAGTTTTGTAAATAAATTTCGTAAGTTTTTATTTTAATTTTGTACTTGTTACTACATGAGCTGTAGGGTTGGAGTCGAACTGATTTTAGGGTAAAAGAGTCTGAGTCATTGGAAAACATGCCAACTCGGGAGTTTTTTCCTCTAATTTTCACTGAATCTCCTTACATTAAAAAAACTGACCACAGTTTGGTTTAATTTATGTATGCAGACCAACTAATAAGAAAATTACTCCCATTAACATCTAGCTGGCTTCTTTATTTATCAAACTTTCCGTTTCTGTAATAGCTACCTCCACCGACCCGCTAGTTTGCTTGTTTTTATAACCTTTTTAACGACATAATAGCAACTATCTGCAAAGGTTTTGTTCCCTAATATTTTGTAAGCAGGAGCAGCTCTTGAATTGTAATCAAAATAATACATTTTTAACTTTGATTCCAGTTATGAAATAATAAAAGAAATGCATCCCTTGGGCAAGTCGAGGCCCGTAGAATGGGTGGAAACTTTTGAGCGACGGCATGTTCAAATTAGTTTTGGCGAAAGCAGCTATCCAAAAGGTCCAATAAAATAACAAATGTTTTTTTTTTTTTTTTCTTAAATCTCAAGACGACCTTAAACTGCGGTGACATTGCCTAGTTTTCAACTTTAGAGTCAATTTTTTGTACTTGCCTAAAGAATATTGGAATAATGAAAATTTTGTGGTTTGGGGGAAGGCAATAGGATTCGGGATTACTAGTGCAATTCATTCTTGACTCACTTCATATGTTTTTAAAAAATGAAAAACTTGGTGGGCAAAGTCAACCTGCTAAAAGGGGTGACTTTGGCCACTTAAACTTTTCATAGGAAAACGCCTTGAAATATTTCGTTGGGCAGTGTAAACTTTATGAGGGATGAATAAAACCACATAGCCTATTAGTTAAAAATATTTATTGAACAAAGTAATGTAGGAAATGCGCAAAAACATTGAAATTTACAGTAAAGGGGGAGGGGTAACCATTCTGTTTCATACACTATAAAACAAGTGGTTCACCCGCAATAGTATTAGTGAAGATTAGAGATAATCTAATCTTTAGAACTATTTTAGAATTCCCTATTTATATATATTTATTTAGAATCCTCTTTAGAACTATTCTTACCGCTTTCTGAATACTTCACTCCGAGTTGAAAAATGTTAATTTGGAGCACAGGTCATCACTGAGATTAGTTTCATCGTAGTTTAAGGTGTGTTCGGGTGGAACGGTACGCAAGGATTCATACTGACAATCGAAATAAGAAGGTATATATTTATATTACCTCCACTCGGCCCTTGACAGGGATATATTTTAACACTTAAACTATGACAGTTCTTTTTTAGGACGATTTAAAAATGACTTAAATCAATCTTCCAAATAAAGATTGTTCTTGAATTTCACTCAGACATTGCCAGTTCGAGACAAGTAATCATTAGCAATGAACCGTGTATCCATTTACGACAGCGGCATGTCCTAATCAGCCCACACTATTTTTTTTTTATTATTTCTCTTTTTTCCGGCAATGATAGGCATGTTTTCCCCCCAGGTTGTTTACTGTTTTTACCTTGAGGTTTCCCAAAATTATTCGAGGAATCTCATGCTTTTCAGCCAAATAGAAAACCTTACCAAATCGACAACCCCAGGTCAACAACATCACAAATTGCTTTCTCGAGCACAGTATTCGTGTATGAGACATATTGGCAGTGCCACAGTTTTCCTTTATATGTGTGAGGCATTTCATTAAGATTGTTTGAAACAAATAATAATACAGAATTATATTAATAGTAATCATTATTCAGTCATACATTTTCAAGTAAGCATTAATTTTTTGTACGAAATAAGTGGGCAAAGTGATCCAAATTTCTTGTAATAGCCGGGGAGAAATTTCTCACAGGAATTATACCTAGTTTTGAAAAAAAAAGGAAAAAGATCCTCTTTTCTTATTATAAGAGCAACAGGATAATATAACAGACGGTACTTACTGACTCAACACGTGGACAGCTCAGATGTAATTCGGAGCACAATAAAATTTCCTTGTAATGCTTTACAGACAACAAAATAACTTGTTTGACTGAAAACTTATAAATAATCATTCTGCCCCATCCTCGTGCGTTCTACACAAAGCAAAGATAATATTAGACTACATTAGCGCCTCGAAGCGGAATCTTGATATGCTACTTTTGAGAGGAGAGAAACTTCGAATTTAAATCAGGGAAAGTCACACCGGTGAGCGAAGCCACCGGACAGATCACCTGCCCTGCGGTAGGCAAAGCCACCACAGGAATACCGTAAAACTGATGAAGTGTTACGGTATTCTATAAACCTGGTTCTCCTGAAAAGGAATGAAACAAACCAGTATATGATTTCTTGGTTGTAACGCTCAAAATAAGTAAATCCTAAAAATCTTCATATTAACGTTAATTCTGAATCAGCGAATAAAATTCAAATTCAAAATTCAGAGAAAAAATATATGGGTATAGCTTCAAAGCTATTCGCACAAAGCTTCATACCACCACATTTTGTGCAAAATTTGCTCTAGGCGTATAGGTACCCATCCTCTCCCAGCAACATTGAATCCTATTTTTATAGAACTTTCATGAAGGAAATACAGTTTAAGATTTATAGGGAAAAAATTTCAGAAATGAGGTGTTTATTTTTCTAATAAACTTTTAAATTAACGTGAGATGCCCCCCCCCCCCACCCTCGGCTCAGATGAGTGTCACCCGTGTGCTTTCCAAGAGAACCTATTTCTCTAATGCTACAACTGTCAAAAATGAATTCACACGATTTGGCCAACAATAATATGCCCTCCTTTTAATGTTTGTTTAACACTAAAAGGAGAGCAAATTAATCCATCTCATTCTTTCAAAAAATGGGGGTTTTGAGTAATCTCACTTTAAAAATCAAACCTATAAGTAAATTTGGTTTTCAGATTAAAATTTCAACGCTGTGTGCGCCTTAGATTTAAATCTGCAATAAGACACGATGCGAAAATTTCGTAAAAAGGAACTAATATTTCAACCACTATTTAGGGTTTTTTCCCTTTTACCATGAAGGGGAAGAATTGAAAAGAAAAATACCGGACTTGGAGCAAGAGTCGGAGTCGGACGTTTCAAAATTCGTGAGTCGGAGTCGGCCATTTTTCCTCCGATTTCGCAGCCCTGGTTACTACGACGTGATAAAAGATAGAACATTTTTAATTTACAACTTCTAAGTTCAATGCTTCTTGGTTGAAGAGGTTATCAAAGGGAAAAAGATAAAATATGTAAATAACCATATTTTCCTGTAGGAACTGAGACTCTACTGCCGCTTCTTGAGCATATAAAGCCTCAAGAGCTCGCACAGAAAGGTAGATTAATGGACCTAACATTAGTCCTGTGAAGCCTAGTGGTTTGGAAAAACTGCTGACCTAGTCGCAGGAATTGAAAATGATTTAGTTGATCATACATCACTATAGGAAGAAGCTTTTCTGAGACTCGTTTTGATATTTGGTGGTTTTTTTTTCAAATAGGAGAAGCAATTACCTGTTACGTCATAGATTGAAATGTGAATTAAAAATGGCTAAGCAGTTTTACATAGAAAGCATTCCTTGTCATCAGGAGAAATCATTAAGTCAGTACAAAGATAATAACTGTTCTAAACAGATAAATAAAGTTATCTAACTCTTTAATATTTTGGAGCACATTTCATATGATATTCATTGTATATGTGGAGCATCATGACTGTTCTCTCTCGTTTACACGTCGCATAGATTTATGCATCATATTCATAAGTTCGACGCATTAATATTTATTTCAGTGCCAAAATGAATCATTTATGCGCTGCGAAACAGTGTATTAGCCTTTAAATTAAGTTGAGTCTCATTGAAGTGAACGAAACACACATCATTTTTTTTCTTTTCCTCCTTATTCAAAAAGAATCATAACAACTGGCTGCTTGCCAATTCCATGGCAAACGGGTTCAGGCAGAATAACGTGGAATATGCTCAAAAGACGAAAACATCTTCCATTACTAAAATGTCTGTTGCCATTTTTTCTTATCATAATTTTAATTTTTAAATTTTTATCTTCTGAAACACTTTATTTGGTAATGTTTGACAAGAAGATAGCAAATTTGTTTTTACCAGTTTGGCAAAAAAAAAATTAAAAAACTCGCCAAGTGTTCCACGTTATGATGCATCCCACATATGTAAAATTAGCAAGAATATTTTTTAAGTACGTCTACCTGTACTTAGACGATATATGAGGTAGAAAGAAGCAAAAGGGATGTGAGTGACAAAATTAAAATTTTGGAGATGATCAGTACAAATGGTGGGTGAACACCATTACTGTCTTGGGGAAAGAGATAAGACTAGTAGCCCTGGTAGGTGCTGCTGCACAGCATGATTTAGAAAAGAAATTCAATGAATGCCTACCTAGGACGTAATCTTTATACGCGTTTTACTCAAAACTTGAAAATGTCCACTTACATCCCCTTGCTTTTCACTGCCTCATATCATTCCGACTTACATTTTGTGTGGTACGTTTTAAAAAATCTTCTTTTTATTATAAATACATCATCCATTACTCTCATTTTTATTCAGTACTTCGATAGAAGCAATCAATTTCCCATCAAAGCCTTTGCTTTTTTTCTATTGACGAGTTAAGCTGATTACTTCATTGATGTTATCTTGTTTCGATGCAAATACCGTAAACATTTGATGCGATTACAGTGAAACTCCGAACAAACCAGATTTTCGATTTGACACGAAATAAAATTTCCTTTTTCAAAAAGATTATATGCGTCTTTACTAACATTTATAAAAACCTTATATTTGAAATTATTAACTATTTTTATACTTTTTACGATGTCAATACTTTAAAAGGTAATTGGTTTTCCAAACATTCAAGAATGAGTTTGTGGACTAATTTTAAGAATATATGTTACAGTAGGTGAACTTTGCTTTTCATCAGTTTCTTGTAATATTTTCTTTCCAAATACTTCAGGAAAAGTAGCTTGTTCAATCCACATGAGCGCCTATGATATTTTTACGTATGTATTTGTACTTTATTTTTTACATTTTATTTATTTATTTTGTAAATTTTAATGTAAGGATCCATTATAAATCATACTAATAAACTTTATTTCAAAAAAATGTACTAAAAAATTTGAGGATTTGTACATACACTGTAAAAACGAATCAGAAACGTTCCTGAAAAATAATGGGCAGCTGATGTGCTCAACTTCTTCCAGCAACATATCTTACAAAAACCAGGAACGTTTTCCGCTAAAACTCAGTAACCTTACTGAAATTATCCTGGAAGCTTCCTAAAATATTCAGAACTCTTACCGTTTAAAGCCAGTCGTGTCTCTGGAATCTTAGAGTAAACTTAGGTGGGCATACTATAATAGTTTGGCACCATACTGCGTTTTGAAGAAAACTCCAAAAGCAGTATTGCAAACATGACCACAGCTAAGAAAGAATTGAAGTATCAAGAATTTTACTCGCCTGCAATTCTTCCAAAGCTTCGTAGTCCATAGACTGATTTGCACCCTTTAGACGCCTTATCAGTCCGGACGGGCCGCAATCGAACTTTAGTGGATACACTTTATAAATACACTCAGTTAATCTTTAAACTGGGAGTTAAATATATTTTTTGCAACAGTGAGAAGTCTGCATTTGTGCGACTTGTAGCAATTCAGGAAACTTTTTGACAATGATACTTGATTTTTCCAGGAAGTGGATAAAAACCATAGAAATCCCGTAACGTTACACAGATATATTCAGTAACGTTTCGGAATTTTTTTATAGTGTACAGTCACATCCGCAACACGTTCAAATAATTATTTTTCAATGCAAACTGTCCCTTTAAAAAATTTATACTTTACAGTGTGATACATAGTGGCACCTTACATTCAAATATATTGAAATGGAAAGCCAAAGTGTAAATATCTGGGAAAAAAGTGTAAATATACACTGCGTTTTTTTTTTTTTTTTTTTCAAGGCAAGTTGAAAGCGTTGGGTAACATAAAAGTATGTTAAATAAAAACTTTTGTGCTGCTGAAAAGAAAAACTAAAAATAACAGCGTCCAAAAGAGCTAATTACAGATTACTGCAGACACGTGTTTTGGCGTTGCAAGAAACGCTTTTTTCAATGCGAAATAAGTGAGCTTATGAATGAAAAGACGGTCTTTTACCGTCTTTTTTATCGTCTTGACAAAAGTTTCTGAAATGCAACTGAAACAGAGTGGTGCTTTTAAGGGCATTTCAAACATTTTTTAAAAAATACTTCTTTATGTAACCATAAAATCTTTGAATCCATTAAAATAAACTAATTATTTTAAATAAGTTTTTGTTATGTAATTTTTACAAAAATACAGCATTATGTAGGGAACAATGCATATTTTTTTCAGAAAGTTAAAATGGCCCCCACCGTATTTTTGGGTATTCAAAGACTGCAGTAATTCTAGTGTTAAAACTCCTACGCATCTTAGAAAAAAATTTAGAAGCCTGGTGTGGACAGTCAGATGAATTAATACAGAGATACCCATGAGGGGAAGGGGTAGTCAATGGTACAGACTGCGGAACTGGAAATTTTTGAGGGGACATTTTGGGAGATCTTTCTTTTTTTGGAAAGCCTTCAAATCAGGAGAATATCTTGTAGAACTTGAGTAAGCGCACCATTGCTCATTGGGGAATTGGATACTAATTAATATTTAATAAACTTCAGAGTACTTTATTACTATTCTGAAACTTGAAAGTCTCTTAGTAGACTGTATAAAGTGTATATTTTTCAAATGCTCATCAACTTTAAATACATAAACTTAAGAACATTGTCAGACAATTGGACTAATAAAAACATATCTTAACAAATAGCCAAATCCCTACCTATTTTGAATATGAAATTAGGAATTATCTCAGAGGGTTGGACAACTCTAAAAAGCCATCCTGTGTACTAATGAGAGCTGACGAGTTTACTGGAGGTAAATAATTGTTTAAGGTCTTCCGCCTTATCTCGTGGTCAATGAGGAGGTCCCGGGTTCGAATTCCGGCTTGGGCATAGATGTACTTTTTATTTGATGGCCATGTCCTTTCTTTGTGTAAATGTGTTGTTGTGCTGTGAATGGTTGCCTACCCTAGAAACGGGTCCTTACGTTATGTGTGTACTGTGGAAGTCGGACTTCACACTAAATTACGGCACAGTTGGAAAAGTGAAGTAGCGCACATCAAATTGCCAGCGTAGCTAGCACACAATAACCCATAACGCAACAACAATTGTTTAAGTAGTATGGAAGACCTTTTGTTGAAAAAAGATATAGTTGCAATTTTTTTTTTATTACATTTAATATACGAAATGTCAAGTTACAAGTTTAGAGCCATGAATTACTAATTCGATTGAGAAATACGACCACGTTATACAAAACTGTTTCTAGAAATAAACTGACATTATTCCTCCTGAAGTGTATTTACCATATTATTACATTCTAAACGAAATGCCTGCAGCAGTCACTACATTTTAAACAAGATAACGGTGAAGATTTTTTGAATTGAAGATATTTACTTTTTGAAAGGCTTTTTGAATAAGATACATTTTGCAGATCACCAGTATAAGGAAGGAGGAGATTATATCAGTAATTAGGAAGGGTCAGTTCTAAGAATTTACCACGCTTTAAGATCCAAAGTGTATGAATTCATCAATTTTCTGGTCGTTTTATGCATTCAGAAATTCTTTCATTATTGGTGTCCACAGTTTTAGCATAATATTCAATCAATGAAGTTCGGAGTCTTTGATTTTCTTCTTAAAGTATTTTTTTTTATTTTGTAGTTCGAGATTGTTTCTCTGGAAAAGGTACCAACATGAATGCCAATCTTCGTAATTTATGCAAATTAGCAAACATTTCTTTCTTTTTTTTAGTACTTTGTTTATGAATCAAACTATCCTCCATAAAAATATACAAATGTCGAAAATAAAAACAACTCGACATTATATTTAATAGAAGAACTTAAAATAAATAAAGTAAAATCATACGTTTATTGTTTTTTTTTTTTTTTTAATTGACTAAAATTGGTGTTTAATGTACGACTTAGAAACTATAATTTCAGAATTTTCAGCGAGAAGGAAATGTGCTTAATCAATCTATTTTTCCCGAAAAATTGACAAAATTTGTTAAGCTGCACACATCCAGTTGGGTTTGAGCGGAACTTTAAGAACTACAACAAAGGAATTGTTTGCATTTGATTTTCAGGTTTTGAAAATTAATGTTAGTCTTTCTTTTCTTCTTTATATGTACACTGGAACTTACATTTTTCTTCCCTCTTTTTAAAAATTAATTCAGTTGATAAAACTCTTAATTTTATTATTGCAAGACAAGACACGAATTGTTTAATTTTTGTGTCATCCTATTTTTTCATTTGTTTTAATCTTATCTTCATTACGGTACTCTAAAAAATTGTTAATTTTTATTATAAAATATGTTGTTCACAACTGTATTGGAGAATAAGTAACTGATCAAAAGCATGATAAGTTCATTAAAGTTGTGAACATTTTTTTTTTCTTTTTTTTTTACAAATGTCCTAGTGGAACTTAAAACAATATTATTTTGTGTTCACATTACTATAATCTAATAAAGAAAATTAGACATAGTGTTACTTTTTTTAGAAAAATTATGTAGAAAACTAAATTTCATAAATAAATTGCTGATCTAATGAAAAGTCAACGTATTTTCTCAGTAGAATCAAGTATCCCTCATAAAGAGATCATGTATCCTTTGATGTGGGGATACATGTTCCCTTTATGAAATTATTGAAAAAAAAAATATTTTACCAAAACTATCTGCTAAATTCAACTAAAAAAATATTGTCTGATAGAGGAAAAAATTACCTTTGTAGGAAAAATTTACTTTAAGAAAAACTGATAATTAGCAGCAGAGAAAAGAATTGAAAACTAAAGTGGGGATCAAGTATTCCCAGTCTCCTCTATATTTTCAAAAAAAATGTGTTTGCTCACTAGTTGGAGATGTTTATTCAAAAATTTGGTGTTTTTTTTTTTTTTTTTTTTTTTTTTCATTTCAACCCCCAAAATCGTCGGATAAAAGGTCCTTTAATTGCAGACGTTAACTAAAATGTGTTTACTGTTATGTACCAAATGCTACCATTGCTAACGATGCTATGAATTTTTAAAACCAAAATTGCGCTTAAGTGTTTCTTCACAAGTCGCTCTACTCTACTTAATAATGGAAAAGATCAACAACGATGAATAAAACGCGCTAATATCGCTACGGAAACGAGAATATGTCATCTGCCCAATTCGTTCAAATTATCGGCTGAGAATAATTCCAGTGGCCCGGGACCATCCGAGACCCCTCCGCAAAAAAACCCGACCACCCGGTTTGCTCCCGCCAACGGCGCATGCGCTCCGGGGCGCCCACTCGCGATCAGCCCCTGCAATTCGAAGGATGCCAGCTCCTCTCAAATCCGAGCTTTGCACCGCAGTGGCAACCAGAACACAAGTTCGCGAGGGATCGAACAGTCGCTGAGACCACCCCCTTTGCGACCCTCTCGCACGAAAAACGATTTTTCTCCCTGCCCCAATTGGAGAACAAGTGAAATTTTATTTTCGAGTGAAATTCTCTGCTTGCTTTAAAATTCTTGCAAACATGCCAGGAAATTTAAAGGATATGTGATATTTCTGTGCCCAAATTGAAAATTTTCATGTGGATACGTGTCAATTTCGTCTGTTGTTTCATTGGATTTGTTTATTTTATCGTCCAAGCGAAAAATTCATGATTGGTTGCTTTTTACATCCTAAAGACTAAAAGAATGAAGCCCAACTTTTCATTGTCATTAGCTTTCTTTGAAGCAACAGGAGTAAGGAAAAGTAGTGCCTCGGAATTCGCTCTGGTTTAAGAATATGTAGTCAGTCAATCAAAGAGTTATTTTTGTGTTGTGAGAAAATGCAAGAAAAAGCATTTGTTTTACCTACATTGGATAAGCATTTAGGATACACTGAAGCTTTACGTATAATTAATTAAGATTTCGGTGTTAGATGAGTTTTATAATTAGCTACTTTCTTTGCTTAGTGTCAAAAAAAAATAATTTTTATAATTTAAGTTTCTTAAAAATAACATAATCTACAATACAAACGGAAAGAGATTTTTAAATAATATTTAAACATATACGATAATAACTTAATTATATTTTTGAAAAAAGGAATTTCCAAAAATAGTTTATCTTACTAAATGTGAAAATTAAAAAAATGAATTTGAAAAAAGTGAAAGAAGGGCCAAAAATTATTTTTTATCCGCGCAATGTTTTTTACGTGACTTGTGTTAAATAATAATAAAAAAAAAACTAAAACATACAAGTGCAGAAAAAGTTTATAATTTTTCCTCCGCCAGACATATTTAATGCGTCAAACAGTGGTAACTTACCATCAAAACCACACTATTAATTTTGAAATGCTAGTATAGATTTTTTTTTCTTCCAAATGTTTTAAAAGTAAAAAGCAGGTAAAAAATGGTTAAAATATCAACAAGTAACAATTATAATTTTGCTAAATACCCCAAATTGTTGTTATTTACTCATAAGCTTTAAAAATCTTCTAAGAGCACTTTAAAATGTAAAATAAAATCTGCATATATATACAATGATAAATAAAAGTAAACATTTTTTATAGCATTACTATTTACTGATATCTTAAACATGTTCAACTTTAAGAATTCAAATCAGCTGTTATTGAGAATGCTTGTTTTGCATTTTCCAGAACTTTCAATCACTAGCACAAATTTCAACGTCTCGTTTCTTCTCATCACTAACTTTAAATCCTATTCCAAAGTGCAACCTTTACTTGCAGCAGTGCATAGTAATGCTTTGTGTAAATACTTTTTTTCTTAGAAGTGATCTAATCTTAGGATGTCCAATTTTGTATAGCTTTCTATAAGTAATACCGCGATTTTTAGTTGAAATAGGTCTTCATGGCTCGTAATAATCCTTGAGGATTCTAAGAATTCTTAAAGTTAAATGATACATGCGTTCCATCTTTAAGTGCAAATGTGATATAATGAAACCAACAAAGTCATACCTTCAGTTACATGAGACACTGTGTGCCTGCTGCTTGCTTATTTCTTAGTTTCATGCTCTTTCTTCACTTACGGTATTATATCATGTCATGTGGAATATATCACGTTTTGTATCTCTGATATAGTCTCTATTCTTCCTTCATATGTGTTTCGCTTGAATTATCACATACAAGCTTCACAAAGCCTTCTAAAAAGTGGCCTCTAATCCTGCGTGTAGTGGATTTTAACATAACTTGAACGTCCATATTATCAATCAACAAAATGAGCAATATCCTTTCCGCAATATATTTAAGAATAAATATTACTTATTGAGACAGCATGCGGGTTTGATATGTGAGCAGTAATGAAACTTCTATGCAATGGAAGACAATCCGCTATATCATGCACTATTGAAACTATGCATGTTGAAAAACTTTAAAACATAGAAAGCGTATATTTTTGTCATAAACATGCGATGGATACGTTGTATCTAAAGACGAAATGATTTGTAAAAGAAAACATTGTGTTGGATAAGCAATTCACCATGGAAGAGTGGGAAAAAGTTGGAATCACTGGATAAGTTTTGAATTTATGCAATAAATCCTCTTCAATGCGTTCCTAAATGTAAAAACAAACTTAATCAGCCTCATAAACCAATACTCCAATCATGGCAGACAATCAGAGACAAGAGCGAAGAAAGAAGCGAAAGTCATGTGTCAAGGATGGAGTGGTCCTCAAAGTAGCGGACATCGAGAAAGAATGCCAGAGACTTCGCAGAAGGCCGCGTGCGGCTTTATACCCTTTGTTGCCTATCACTGAACCTTTAAAGCTCAAGAAAAAGAACATCCACCTTCATGGCAAAGTGAAACGCAGACACCGCAAGCATTGCCGAAAGAGACTGCCCTACCATTCTCGGAAAACGGTTGGACCTAACAGTCGTACCAAACTGGTGGCCACCACTACCACCAGCGGCAGTGAGGTCAGCAGCCTGGCTTGCTCAAGAACGACGCGCGAACTCCTCGACCCCGCGAGGACTCATCCCTTCCTGCACAATCAGAACAGGTTGCTGATGCCTCCGCCCCTGGGAATCAAAACTAACTGGGCCTCAGAACAACATTTCTACAGCGCTCTCGAAGCTCACTGTGCTACAGAACAGAATCGGCATCACCACTACCACACGACCCGGAAGCACAGACATCGAATCTGCCACCACGATCCTCTGCTTTGTGGCCACAGGACATCAGTGACTACATCGCTGAAGGATATTGGTCGAGAGACGCATCATCGACACAGGAGGTTCAGGCTCGACCCGGAAGCGGGCCCTGATGCCGATAAGGACAGCATAGGGAGCAATAGCCGCTCACGAAAGATAGTGAGCTTCATAGTTATGTCTGTGGCCTCCTTCATTTTACTAATGTGTGTTGCGTTGGTGGCAGTCACTCTACGGCTCACGCCGGCCATCGATGAACTGGGTAAGTCTTTCCCCCATTTATTCCGTAGCATGCAGACATTGCAGATAAATGACCATGTAGCATGCCATCATGTCCACATTTCTTACGTCATTTCTTTTATATGTTGAATGTCTACGTTTGCTGAATTGGATAGACATTGTCTTGATATTCTGTAGAGAAGTTCATATAATTCTTTTTGCGATCGGCAAATACAGACCTCTTCTTACGTTGCAATCAACAGAAAACTATATGACCTTTGTACATGTCCACCTGAAATGCACGCTGAATTGAATTTCCAATGGTAAACATTATAAAATTACACTTCAAATCATTACAGTATCTGAAATAACTAAAAAAGGACAAGATTTGGCTTTCTTAGATTATGTTTTTGTCATGTCTGGAAACTTCTCCGAGGTTATGACGCAGTTCAATTCAGACATCTGATTAAGTTCGTTCATATTCTTAACCAGAACTGAAAACTTAGACAAATGTTTCTGAATTGCACAGTTTGAATTTTAATAAAGGCAAATGTTAACGAAGCAAGCACTTTTAGTTACAAGTACTTGATTTAGTTATGAGCACCTTTTTTCTGATACTTGACTGTTTTATTTGTTCCACAGGTTGGTACTAAAATTAGTGTCACAAACAATATTTCGAACAAAACCAAATTGAAACAAGTCTTTTAGTAGTAAGTTAGTGCCCCTAAGCCCCCCCCCCCAGGGCTGCATGCAATATACCAGACAGCCAGGTTATCACATCCTGAGATTGCAGTTTCGTTCTTACTAGAACTCCTCAGTCAGAAATAGTGAATAACAGAGCAGGAGGCGGATGTCATCTCATTGAAGCTGAGAGTGCCAACAAATTGGCTTACTAATAAGAACGAAATATTGCAGGCAGGTTGCGATAACCGGGCAGTCAGGTATATTGCATGTGGTTCTGCCTTAGCCCTGCTTAGGGGCGGTAACTTACTGCTAAATATACCTAAGCTTTACCTTCAACTCACGAGTCAAACCGCACCATGCTGCGGACACTCGCTGGTGAGATAAATTCGCTTTATCTGCCAGTTTGTTGGCACTCTCAGCTTCAATGACATCTGCCTCCGGCTCGGTTATTCACTATTCCTGACTGAGGATTTCTAATAAGAACAAAAGTGTAGTCTCGGGATGAGATAACTGGGCTTTCTGGTATATTGCATGCAAGTCTTTTTGTCAGAAACAGCTAAAAATTAATTTTAGAAAAGCCCTTTCAATGGTGGATATGGTTTTCTTGGACGGGTAGCATCATCATGGAATATTTAGGGAGTCAGTTAGACACATGGAGTCTATTATTGGATATTAATCATTAGAAACGATTCCATCAGAACCATCCAGTCAGTTTTTTCCCAACTGAGGAACTATTTCTGGGACAGATAGGTATGCGATATGCTCCGAATATGTTTTATAGGATTTAAGAGAGAGAGCATACTGGTCCTATCAGTTTAATTTTGTCCATTAATCACACATATTAATTTTCAAATAATAAACATACAACAAGGCTTAACTAAAGACAAGAAAGAATTAAACAATACTTAACAAATTTGCTTGTACGTCTTTTTAAAGAAGAATATTATCTCTTTATATTTACTTTTAAAAAAGAAGTGAGTGTAAGTTTCAAAATTTTAATTCAGAAAGTAATGTGTGAAAAGTCTTTGAGAAGCTTACTATTATTTTACCCCACTTCGCCCACCACAAAAAATATCCTAATCGAAAATTATTTAGGCAACCGCGAGAGGCCTTAAATTCATAATTTGTTTTAAAATATTTGATTTTTAAAAGCATTTTTAAAACATTTAAAGTACATTTAAAAAATTTCAGTTGAAAAGTATCAACAATGAAATAGGTATTTATTGTTAAAGATATCGTTTTGCTCGCATGCTATATTTTTCTCTCGCATGGTACTCAAAAATCTTTTTTAAAATTTCGATTGAAAATTTTGATTTAAAATATTTTATTCTTTTGCAAACGTTTGTAAAAAAAAAAAATGTTGTTAAAAAACAGTTTCTTTGAAGATGTATGCTGTTTTATGAATACAAATTACTTGGATTTCTTTTTTGATTACATTGTAATATTAATTGTTACATTTAAAAGAGAATTAATGCTATGAAATATTCTTTTAAAAAACATTTTTAGTTTATTTCGTACAACTACATGAAAATTAATACAAAGACTCGACATCAAAAATATTTTGCTGTTTATATATATATATATATATATATATATATATATATATATATATATATATATATATATATAAGAAAATAAATAATAGATACTAGTACTTCCATTACTATAGTTTCCAACAGCTCTTAACAGATGGATAAATAAGGTTTTTTAGGAAAATTAACAACTTTTTTTTTTTTTATTTAGTAAACTACAGTAAACTAAGAAGAAACAAAATTTCCTGTAAAATAAAATTAAACAATTTTTATGAGATTCTTCTGCAAACACTGTTGCTTTGCCTATTGCTAACAAAGTGTTTGTTGATAATGCTCTATCATCAGCTACATTTTCTGTTGGCGATAAAATCACTATATAGTCAATTTTGAAGTTCTACGTAGAAAAGAAGAGTAGGATGGGAGCTGACCCTATTTGGCTCAATCATCTTTTGTTTCATATGAAAAATTTAATACTCAAAAACCTCCATGTTTTTCAGTAATATGCGGATGCCCTAATTATTGCATGGGATTAAGAAAAAAAAGTAGCATTAACTTCTGTTTCATTATTTTTGTCTTAAGCTTTATTTGTTTAACACTTATCCTTAATAGAAAAAAACCCTATTGGTAAATTAGTTTTTTTGAAAGAAAAAAAAACAAACCTACATTTTAAGCCATGTGAAAAATACATAAATTTTTTTTACTTGTTTTTTTTTTTTTTTTTCGTGTGTGGTGTTGGGAGGGTGTCTATAAAGGCAATTTTTTTATGAACTTGAAACCTTTATTTTTCAAGGACACAATTTTGAAGGCACCTTACTGTATGGACTCTCTTTTGTAAAACGTCCACGATTTTAAAAGAATTTGTTTTTAATTTAGTCTCGTTTTATAAACAATCAAAGAAGTAACACCTGTAATCTAATTAATGGCTGCCATTTCTTTTAAAAGGAAATGCTTTCCACAAATTCCCAGTTTTATTATCGACACAATCTCCACGTCTTGCGTTAGTGAATAGAATATTCAGCAAATTGAGTCAGCTAATTGAAGTCTGTGACGAAAACTTCTGTATGGGTGAAAAGTTTAAATTTTCCACTTTCGAGCTTCATTTATTGGTGAGAAAGTTTAATTAACGTATCGGTTTATTTTATACTTAGCACTCTTCCCACAGAGTTAAGCATTAAAGCTGCTGAGAGAAATTTTCTTTATTTAGTGGATGCTGAAACGAAGTATTACGCTTAATTTACGTAAAAGAAATGAAATGATTGTGCAAATTTTGCTAAAAATGAAATATTTTAATTGATAAAACTACAGAGTAAACATATTTTGTGGGAAAAATATCCCCCGACATGATACATGTTTACTATATATATATATATATATATATATATATATATATATATATATATATATATATATATATATATATATATATATATATATATACACATACACACACACATATATATATATATATATATATATATATATATATATATATATATATATATATATATATATATATATATATATATATATATATATACACACACATATATATATGTAATACGAAAAATCCTTTGCTAGGCCTTTTCCATATTAAGTTCTGTTCACTTATATGTCAGCGCGTATGAGTCACAGACATTATTTATTACACACTTAAATGCTTCTCATACCATATATGGGTATGTTCTAGTCTCAGATGTGTTTTCCCTTAAAGTACCTACCAGACACTTTTTTTCCCTCCAGACTTAAGCCAGCCTCTGTCTGCGGTGCAAAGCTCAATAATATTTCGTTATTGCAATCTGCTCCTACTATATAGATCACATGATCGGGGGATAATTATCTGTAATCTTTTAATGATATTCCCTATATAAAAATCGTGGCACAACTGAACAAGTTGGTTAGTTAAGAGAAGTTCCTGCTGGTATATTCTATGTAAAAATAAAGATGTTGTGAATGTAGCTTTGTCCTCTTCCTACGTGGTAGATTATCACTGCACAACACTGCAACTTGCGAAAATCAAGATTCGTAATAAGAACCGAGCGGCGGTTCTTACATATATATATATATATATATATATATATATATATATATATATATATATATATATATATATATATATATAATACACTGCGATGGACATTACAAAACGATGGAGAAAAGCAATTTAAAGTTATGGATTGATGTGAAAAATGTTTAAAGCACCATTTGTAACTAATGAGATTTAGCCACAAAAAAAAAGATAAATAAAAATTTTCACATTATATCATATTCAATTCTCAAAATACTTCGTTTCATGGGGAACTCATTATTTCTTCAATACTTCATTCAACTTCATAGGTAAAACATAATTTGAAAGATTTTTAAACATTTTTTTTTTCCGTAATCAACAAAAATCAAAGAATCAATTTATATTTCGACTGCTTTTTAAAAAACGACAGTTAAAAACGGGATTGCAATTTAAACTGTCAGTTAAGTTATATTAAATTGTATTTTCTTATCGCTGATTGCAATTTTCTGAACAATGAATTATTGCACATAAAAAAAAAATCTTCGGAAGAGTTATGTCAGAAAGTATGATATACTAAAGAAACACTCCAATATATGGCGCTGATCGTTGTAAAATAGGCACAGAAAGCTTTGGCAGTTTTTGCAGCTTTAGAAAGAGGTATAATAAAAGAAAACTTTAATTGCAACGTGTTCTTTACCTCATTGCACGCTATTTTTTTATGAATAGATAAATCTACTTTCCATTGTGTACAAATACAATATTTTCTATTAAAAAATAATTTCTTTTGTCTTCAACAACAAAAAA
Source organism: Uloborus diversus (assembly GCF_026930045.1). Lineage (NCBI taxonomy): Eukaryota > Metazoa > Arthropoda > Arachnida > Araneae > Uloboridae > Uloborus > Uloborus diversus. Next base: position 70,975,946 of record NC_072736.1, on the reverse strand, counting down.
AAAGCACATTTCGTTACTTTTAGAAAACAGCAATTCGCTTAACTTTTACCAAATACATTTTTATTCAGAATGTAGTTAAATAAAAAGAAAAAAGCAGATAATTTTTTCCCCGATATGCTTTGGGAGTTCATTTTTAATAAAAAAAAAGGGGGGGGGAAATGTTATAACCACGATATTTAAAAGACGTAATTACAATTTTGAATGAAATTTTGTTTTTCTTTCATATATAAAATCGCCAAATGGACTGAATTGTTACATTTTTTAAATATGTTATCTTTTCTTAGGCAGTATCATTATTGCTACTCGTCTCTTTACTAATATACTTTTTAATTGAACGCTTCGTTTAACTTGTTTATAAAGTAAAATAGCCTTTAATTTTTTTAACGTCTCATTTGTTACGTTACGCAAAAATTGAAAAATCAAAAGGAAATCTGATTTTTATGTTTCAACCTCAATGATTTTGCGATTTGTAATGTCTATTTGAATGTATGTAAATGTTCGGAACAATTTCGATACAACAATTTTAATTAAATATATAGTCAATTGCTTTTTCCTTTTCAGCTAAGGAAAGGTTGTTTTTATCGGTTTTTGCATAAGTGGGATTGCTTTAATGTTATTTTCCTTAAAAATATATTTTTTAATGAAATTGTATATATTTTTAATTACTGAAAGATTTTTGGATTCTGATTATGCATAACTTAAGCACACATTATGTTTTGAAATATCATAAATGAATGCTTATTATATTTTGTAATCTCTTTTTTGTTCAGAGAAAAGAAATTTTTTACATGTCAATAGAATTTGTCAAAACTTTGCACACATATAATATGCGTATTTAAACTCTACGCTTTATTTCTAATACTCATAAAGATAAATTTGAATTAAGGTCTCGAAATATTTTTAGCTATAGTACGTATGGGATTTTCATATTTTAAAGAAATCTTTGGGGTAAAATTAGGAACCTCACTTTGTTTTAAATATTTCAAACGTGTAACCACAAGAAAAAACAAATTTAATGTTTTATATTCTAAACTAAACTGCATTCTTTCTTTAGGAATATGCCTAACACCCTTGTAGTTTCGGTTCGCGTAAATCAATGATAATTTTTTTTTTAATGTAATATCTCGTATTTCCCTTAAAATAACATATATAGTCTATATATAAATTTTAACCCTAACTCCAGTGGATTAACCCAAAGCTCCAGTAGATAGCGTTCATTGTTCAACACTTTTTCGGTTCTTCATTCCTCTGAAATGAGTCTTGCCGGTAAAAAAATTAAGTGCCCAGATCCAGTTCAGCCTTGTCACAATAAAGCCTTTCCCTGCATTTTAAACATTACCAAATCATATTATAAAATTATCACACCGTGGTGCGAGTTTCCTTGTTGATGACGTCAGGACCGTTACTCAATCATTGGCTATTATATATATATATATATATATATATATATATGAGGATATTTATTTATTTATTTGTGTCTTCTTTACTCGAATTGTATTGTGAATTCGTTATTTTAAACGTTACGTGATAAAGAAAATCAAACGATAAACTAATTAACTCCCACATTTGTACAAGAATGTGGGGGATGGATGGAACAACATTTAAATTCCTTGTCGAAAATACAATTAAAAAAAACTGTAAACAATTTTACAGACAAAAACTAGTGTTTATTCTTGCAATCAGCACTTTGAATAATTGATAAGGAATTTTATCTTGGCAATTAAATTTGCAAAGTTTCTTTTAAACACAGAAATAAATTTACATAATATCAATGTGAGTTGCATATCCATCCCTAAGCTATTAGTATGCCAATTAAAATTATTATTTTACTTTACACTTTATTTCATTTCTTTATTTTTTATTTAAAAACGGTAGAGAAAGTGCTTAACTGATCGTACCGTTTTTAGTGCCTCTTTAAAAGCAAAACAACTAAAAATGATTCTTAAAAGTTACAAGTCGAAATGATTTCGTTTTTCTACTCCTCTTAGTATTATAAGTCTTACATTTCAATCAAACTCCTTCAAAACTTTTAAAGTGATGCGTAGAAACTTATAAGTTGTAAAACTGGAAAGAAAATGACTTAAAAAATGAGGATTTTTCTCGAGAAATCATTTATATTGCAATCGTTCTTTCGGATGTATTTTATACTTTAAGTAGTTTTAACTCTACTTTGCGTACTTTTTAAAAGTAGTATTTGTATTTTTGAAGTTAGTTTCAGCAAAATTTCAATCGGTTTAGGAATGTTTTAAATGTGCATTTTTAAATACTACATTATTAAATTTAAAACTATAACTGGATTTTAGGAAAACTTTAAAGGGAAAAAGCAGTTATAAAGGAGTTTCGGAGGAAAATCTATTAGTTACTTTGAAGTTACAAAATATTTGTTTCGGGAATTTAAAAATCTTTTTTTTTTTAATTTAATAGATAATGCAATGAGTATATATGAGAACAACTTTTAAACTTCATATGTGTATTATTCTTATTATTTTATTTATTCATTGCTTACAAATGCAACCAATTTTCCTCCATACGTATGCCTTTATTGATAATTATTATTATTATATTTATTTATTAAATACAAATGCACCCAATTGACCTCTAAACGTATGCCTTAATATCGAGGAATCAAACAAGAAATCGAAATTACCACCGAATGATATCATTACGCAATAATTAGATAATACTAATAACGTATAAGTGGTAAGTGACGAAATTTTGCAAGATTACTTACCAGACAAGGCAGTGTGACAGTAATTATTACCGTGGATTCCCGCCAACTTCGGCAGCAACGGCATACGTCTATTGATATTGACTGTTGCTGTAGAAATTTAACCAACAATGACGTCATTATGACATACCACAAACAACAAGTTGGAATTTTTTTCTGTAGGAATTTAAAAAACCGACTGTAAGCGACTGGCAACGAACAGCAGGCCAATTAAAATATGTAGTGCAAAGGAAATACGTGAAAAGTATGACGTTTCACGATTGATTTGCCCGCGCTGTCGGGATGAAAGCTGTATCAAATATGTTAAAGTAAATACAGTGCAAAACAACGGTAAAAAATAAATGAAAAATACTTACGCGACTCTCTAAAAGCGGCATTTTTTTTTTTAATTGTGCTTAACTTCCATGTTGTATTTTATAAATGGAACACATTGATCAATAGTAAACAGTTCAAGATAAAAACTTAGCATTGAGTTTAGTAGAGAAAAATTAATAGTTGGCCCGTTCTATTCAAGAAATAAGATTATCTTTAGACGTATTTCATCAGAAAAAAATATTTGTGGTAAAATGCATAGGTAAAGAGTATTTTTTACGATGCAATTTAATGTGTGAGAAATCATTGAAGAAGTAATTTTTTCGTACTTTCGACTAAATTTACCTTCGTTTTATTCAACCAATTTATGTTTTATTTCTTAAAGTGCTCAAAAGATAAAAATGAATTTTAGCCTTTTATTTTCTGCTTCTGTAAAGCTAGAAATACTTTTCAACTGAAATTTTCAATATTCTAAACATATTGTTAAAATTACGCTCCATTAAACAAAACAACAAAAAGACTTAGTTATGAGCAAAAGAAATGAAACAAATCATTACTAGTAGACTTTGAAAGCACTAAACAGGATGCAGACATACTGGTAGCATTAACCTTCTTTAGCTAGTTTTAGTTTCTTTCTTTAAAAAAAAAATGTTTATTAAAAGTGTTGATTTAAGTTTTGATGGAAAAATTTATTGGGATATAATTTTTTTCTTTTTTATAATGCAGGTATTATTGTTTTAAAATTTTTTCTCAACGGTTAAAATGTGTATTTTTTTGTTGTGTTTGAGATTTATAAAATAGGAATGAGTTAATTAACTACTAAATGCACGTGTCTGCGAAAAGTAATGATTAACTATTGCTATTTTTAATTTATTAAATTTTCAAACTCGGTTTTGAAGGTTTATTTTTCTTGGATATGGAAATTTTGCTTTATTTTTCTATGTTCATTGTATTACAAACTGAAGCAATTTACAAATTATAATTTTTTCTATTCCAAAACTTTTACAGCTGTTTTTACACTTTTTTCGCATGAAATCACGTTGTTATAACACTAAGCACCTTTCTGCTTTGAAGTACATAACCTGTTTTGAAGTGCATAAAAACTTTACGTATCAGCCTAAATTGAGCTCCATAGCAAAAGTAAAATATTTGCTTCTTGTAATAGAGAGAAAGAAACAGAAGCTATTAAACCAGAGAAAATTCTTCCTAAAACTCACTTTCTTTATGTCGAAACTGGTCTTTGAGATTAGAAAAAAATGAAATTCGTAATGCTGTTGAAGATATAACTAACAAATCGGATACTTAGTTTTTATGTACTCCAAGTGAACGTTTATAAAAAAGTATTTTGAGTTTCCTCAGGAATAGTGCTTTAAGGTGGAAAAAAAACTCTGCCGTATGACAATAAACTATTTCGAGAGAAAAGGATTTCGTCAAGAGCAGCATTTTAAGGCACGAAATTGCTGAACGGTACCTATGAAAGTTAGGGTTTCTTCAGCTAAGGTTTCAACAAGAGTACTACTTAATGGTCCAAAATGACTAAGCTACATAACAGTGAATATCTTCTCAAATAAGAATTTCAAATATTTAGAAATATTTTGTGATTTACAGTAATTTAGTCTAAACTCTTTCCCCTGGTAAATATTTTGATAATATGTATTTTGAAAATAAGATCTCAGATCATTTTAGTTAAATTATTTAAGCCAAAGTTCAAAATATCTGAGATATAAAACAATGAATTATTTCCAACAGTGAGAAAACCTTTTTAATCATTAACGGAAAAAACAAAGTGAGAGTAGCAGAAATGATCATTGTAACGGAATAGATTGCGTTTATCGAATAGACTCAACTGAATAACTCCTCAAATTTTCCAACCAAGCAGCTTTGAGCAAACTTTTCTACAGTGTAGACTTCCAGCGTAACCTTTTTATTCCGCATTGAAAATGAGAAAACCAGAAGTCGATGAATAGAAAATCTGCCACTAATTAAGTAAGAAGTAACACTAATTAAGCCACTAATTAAGTAAGTAATAATGTAGTAAGAATTACTACACTAAGAATTGAACTTAAGATTGTCTTTCACTAAATGGCTAGATGTAATGAAGAGAAATTACGTGGGTTACGCCATTCATACAAAAACAGTTATACAGAACATTTACATATTTAAATCTACAGAAACTATTTAAGGGGGTCCGGGACACAAAAATTCTCAAATTTTGCAATTTTTTTTTATAATTTGAAAAATTGCTCCGTTTTTTTCTGCTTAAGAGGACGTTTAAATCTTGTTTCTACCTTAAATAGAACGAAAGTTATAGTTATTTTTGTTGCATGCATCTAACGAATGTGTACATAACTTTAAAACTTTAAACGCGTTTTTCTCCATGATGCAATTTTTCCCGATTTCTTGCATTCAAACTCTTATAAGTCAGGAACCGATAGAGATAAAGTAATGAAACTTGGAGCATATCTTTTTCAAGCAATTTACTTTAATTTTTATTCGGCGAATTTAAAAAAAATGTTTACTGCAAAAATTATGATTTTTTAAAAAAAAAGTATCTTCGAATTTTTCGAAATTTTTCTTCAAATATTTTTTATTTTTTATTGAATCAATATTTTTAAAATCGCCGAATAAAAATTAAAGCTTAGATATTTGTGCATACTTTTTTGAAAAAAAATTGAAAATTGACCAACAATATTTTGAGTTATAGCAATTTAAAGCAACCCCATTTTTTTGAAAAAAACTAATTAAATTTAAATAAAAAAATAATTTTTTTTCATATTTATGTTATGATTTTGCTTATTAAATAAATGATGAATCAGTTCAAAAAATTTCAAAACTCTAAAGTACATAATAAAAAAAATTTCAAAATGTGTCCCGGACCCCCTTAACACTAGAACGGCCAGAGCGGTCATTTTGACCGTTTACGCGCTTAAAATGCGTTCAAAATTTTTTGGTTTGAACCAATCCCTTTGATGTTTTTTGACTTTAGTTAAATATTAATAAACTTCTACTGCTAAAAAAATCATCCATTTATCTTTACTTGTTTCTTAGATAATTTAGTATATACCTAGAACGGCCAAAAGCGGTCAAAATGACCGTGCGTTACTTTTTCTCTCATATTACTTTTTTTCCTTTCGTATTTCGTATATGAGGGGTGGGAAAAGTGGTGGTTGAAAAAAGGTGACCTTCAGCCGCACTTGTTTCTGTAATATATGCGCATGCGCGGAGATTTGGAATTTTTCCTTTCTTGTTTTCAACCTTGATTTTCCTGTTCTCTGTTTCCTTTTCTTGTTTGCCTTCGTACGGCACGAGTCACATTTCCTGTATTGGCTTTGAACAAAGCGTATGTGAAAGATGTTTTCTATTTGTGTGTAAAAGCAAGACCTCCCAGTTAGAAAATTCCAATTTTATCTTTTTCACATTATATTGCAAAATGGCTCGCAGAACTGTTGGGGAAAAATTTCTTACCCACGATGAAATTATGCAAATAATGCATAGTATTTCTTCGGATGATTCTGGCTCGGATGCTATTAATTCTGATTTTGAAAGTGACGATTGCATACTTGATACAGAAGAAAATTCTTTTCATGCAATTGAATCGGACGAAAATAAGAGTTATCAATCAAGCTCTGAAAATAGTACTGAGCCAGAAGAAGTTTGCTTACCTGTTCCAGGTCGGAAAAAGTTTCGAGGCAGAGGAACACGAACTGAACAGAATATAAATAATTTGGATGAGAATGCCTCGAAAGACGAAGTGGCAAAAAATGGAACTGTTTGGAAATCGCTTGACCAAACTACACCTGGAAGACTACCATCGCAAAATATTTTGAAAGAAAAGTGTGGCCCCACATCATTTGCAGAAAGAAACGCTGATCATGATTCAGCAACCAGTGTTTGGCGCCTTTTCATAAATGAAAAAATGTTGAAGCACATACAACAGTGTACCGAAGCAGAAAGCGCAAGATGCAAAAATGATAACTGGAAAGTGACATTGGCGGAACTAGATGCATTTATCTCCTTGCTTTATGTTAGAGGCGCTATGTTAGCTAAAGGGCTTTCTATTGATGCTTTGTGGTCAAGGAAATGGGGGCATAAATATTTTTCTGAAACAATGCCTCGAAAGAAATTTAAAGAAATTCTTAGATACCTGCGGTTTGACATGAAATCTACAAGGTCGCAACGTTTGTCAACGAATAAATTCGCTCTTATTTCCGAAATTTGGGAACAATTTGTTGAGAACTGTTTGTCGTGTTATAAACCCGGAGAGAATATCTGCATAGATGAGCAACTCTTTCCAACTAAAGTAAGATGCAAATTTATTCAGTATATGCCTAACAAGCCAGACAAATTTGGTATCAAGTTTTGGCTGGCTACAGATGTGAAATCGAAATACATTTTGAACGCGTTTCCATACCTGGGAAAAGATGAAACGTGCCCTGAGAATGTAACTGTTGGAGAACACGCAGTTTACAGACTTATGGAACCCTATTACAATAGTGGAAGGAATGTAACAACAGACAATTTCTTTAGTTCTCTCAATTTAGCACAAAATTTGAAGAAGAAAAGCATAAGCTTTGTTGGAACAATCAAAAGAGCAAAAACGGAAATTCCAGAAAGCTTCAAGAAGAAAAAATGCGCACTATTTTCTAGCAAAGCAGTGCATAACGATGGCGTAACTCTAACATCATACCAGTGTAAAAAGCAAAAGAATGTCCTTCTTTTGAGCTCCCTGCATCCAAATTTGAGTGTAACCAATACAGAGAAAAAAACTCCAGAAGTTATCTCGTTTTATAACTCAACAAAATATGGGGTAGATGTGGTTGACCAAATGGCGAGAAAGTATTCGGTGAAATCATGCTCAAGACGGTGGCCAGTAAATGTGTTTTTCAATGTGCTTGATTTAGCTGGAATAAATGCGTGGGTACTATACAAAGAAATATTCAGCGTAAATATAAGTCGCAGGGAATTTATCTTAAAATTATCAGAGGGGGGGGGGGGAGTTGAGATCGAAATACCTTGAAGTAACCACAAAAGCTGTAAAAACAGAACTGAAAACTGTTTCCATGAGTCGTGGAACAAAGAGAAAGCAGTGTCAACTGGTCAAGAATTGTAAAGGTAATAAGACTGCAAATACATGTGAACACTGCCACAAATTCATTTGTGGGCCATGTACCGGCAAAATCAAAAAAATAAGTATATGCATGGATTGTAAACAAGATTGAGTAATCTTTCTTTTCTGTAAGTATATTTTTGCAATGTCACATTTTTAAAAAATAAATGTTTCAATATAAAATAAATAATTTAGCTAAACATTTTAAAGTAAAATAATTTATAAGTCATATTTAAGCTAATATAAATGCTTTCTTTAGTTTTCGACATTTTTATGCGAGTTTTACAGCTTCTTTTAAAGAACGGTCATTTTGACCGCTTCCGGCCGTTCCAGGTATATCGAAATATCGGCCTTCCTAGTGTTAAAAGAGCAACTCCATGCTGTTCTCACAACGCAAAACCACATGGACGCCTTTTTGACCACGTTTTTAATCAATACTCTCAGTTGTTTTCTCTCTCTCAGAAATATAATCATTTCCCTTACCGTCGAATTGGTGAGTTTGGGACAGCAAGGATAAGGTAGTGCCACGTCATATGTACCAATACCAATATAAATAGGTTAAACTAAGTTACTCGAAGGATAAAGCAGAGTGCAGAGCATGTCAAATTTCAATCTGGTACAAAAACAGCATCCTGTCTCTTATATGTGGATAATTATATCATAATCAATGTGTCATATTCAAAGTCCTACTGACACAATCTCACTCCATTCAACGGTACCCATTTTAAGGACTTAGGAAATTCCCTTTTTTAAGCCGGAACGAGGTTCCGCCGTAAAACAGGGAAATAATATCCTTTTCTTGCAGGATATATGTACTCCCAATTGGATATAGCGTTTATTAGGGAGAAAGAGTTGTATATATTTGTAATGGTGGTGCATAGAAAGTTGGTTGAGATATTTATACTGAATTGTTTAGAAAATTTAAAATGCAATAATATAAAAAATATATGATGTGATTTGATTTTGCTGTAATTATAGATTGGTTGGTTATCAAAAGAATTACTTACATGCACTAAAATAACACATGAAGCATAAATTACAGACAAATATTTAATATGAATAAAGACAGATTATTACAGTATTAATGGCCAAGTTGATATTTATATTCTGAATTTAAAGTGGAAGTACATTGCATTAATAGCCACTCGAAAATATAAACAATGGAAACAGTTGCAATTTATCAAAATTTGATTTAAACATTCTTATATTTTATCTTTCATTTATCATAAAATAATATAATTGAAGATATAAATTTATCTATTGTAATTATTGGGTACCCATAATTATATTTAAACAAAATTATTCACGTTACTGGATAAGCGGGCCCGCTGCAGCACTGCGGAATATGAACTGAGATTAAAACATTATTGTTGTAGTCTTCGTATTTGTAGGAGTCCAGATATAGATGATTCAGAACTTTAAAACGGTGCTCATGATGAAGTTAAACATGGATTTGCTGGATATTTCTGTATTGTAGTCCTCTTTGGTCTTTCACAGATATAAGATTTTTTTTTGTTAAAGTTCAGTCATGGAAATTCCGCGTGTTTTAGACAGTTCTCATGGTGAAGTTAAATATGGATATACTGGATAATTCTTGTTGGTAGTTTTCCTTGATCTTCCACAGATATGGGATTAAGTTCTCGAACTTATAAATGAGATTGAAGACATGCTTCCATAGATGTATAGATTTAAAATTTGATATTGAAGACAAGATGTTCACAAAAAACCACAGACATAACGAAAAACTAAAACTAAAAAATTATATACATTTAACATTTCCTTTTATACCCGGGCGTGGACAGCAAGTCCAGCCCCGGGTTGTTAATACTTCGTCACTGCATTGCTAACGGACGAAACTTTCAAAAACTTTGCTGAAACCGTTGGGAGTTTCTCTATATAACCTCTCTTTTTAGGCAAACCCCGCGAACACCGCTAGACAGGGGCAAACATAGCTTTGAACTCATAAAGCAAATTCCTGACGTGTTCCCTCTTTCGATTCAACCGTGCTGGAGATTAGTACGCGTTAAGAAAGAGTTCCAGATCTCCTTGGTTCAATTTCTTTTATACATCTGCCATCCATGATAAAAATCAAAGCCAAAATTAAAATTGGGTTAAATTGCATATATTGTATGTAAAGGAAAATGGTATAGTGTCCTCCGACCGCGGCGTATTACTATAACGGTAGATCAGGCAGGGACGCTCTCCGAGTGTAATAGGGTGTATTCATGCGCGGTCAATGAACCTAGTTGGCGCGAAAGGAAGAAAGGAATTTTCCCCGTTCTCCACTCTCGTTATATGAAAACTTGAAAAAATAGGTTCGGGAATGGCAGGAATAGACGGATATTAAAAATGTGGCAGTGTGATTCTTATCGCACTGTCACAATATTGTATACTATAGTTATTATTATTATTAAAACTTGAAGTAAATTATTCTACATTTAGACAGCGCAAATGCAGCTATAGTATTAAATGTATATTACGTATATTTTTTAAAGTGTCACTCGTAGGTAGCACAAGGCAAGTGTACTAAACAACAACAAGAAACTCAAAAGAATATTAACAATGTAAATTTAAAACCATGTAAATATGAAAAGTTGAACAGTATGAACAATAGAATGGGCAATAACTGCTACGTTATCAAAGAGTTGGAGCAGTTGGCATATTATACTAATTTCAGGTTTCTATAGAGGTCGGTAACGCACAAGTCAGCGAGTATTTGCATTTTTAATTAGCAAGAAGCTAGATGTTTAGTACACTTGCCATTGTGCTACCTACGAGTGAGACTTTAAATAATATATTGTATGCTATAGTATATTAATATCTAAAGCAAATAACATTTTGTGGTATAGTCACTTCAAAACCATTTAAATAATTTGTATAAGTAATAAAAAAGTTTTATGTTGCAGAATTTTAAAATCAGTGTATGCTTTTGCGTACTGTTCTATAGTTTAATAAATGAATTTATGAGTGTGATTGCAATACAGTAAGAGGCTGATTTAAAACCTTATTGAAATTTGAATTAAAATTTTATAGTGTGCAAATGAAGTTTGATAAAGGTTTTGGTGTTAGATTTAATGGAGATTTATGAAGACACCAAAAGATAAGGGTTTGATGAAAGAGTGCTGGTTTATTGTCACAATAAAAATATTATATGCCATGATCAAAAAAGTATAGTGGTGTGTACATAAATTATAGCCATTACTAGAATAAATACTGTTAGACCTTGCTGATCAGCAAAAAGATTAAAACGATAATTTACATATCAGAATTAAAATATGATGAGCATTCAAAAATTATTATACTACATTTTAGCTTTAAACTATTGCAGCACAGGTGATCTATTTACAGATGATATGGAATGTTACAAAAATAAATCAAGCATACAACCTCTAATGTCCAGACGCACATGGATCGACGACACTTTCACTTTTCTAACTCAAAGTGCTATTTTCACAAGAAAAACACACAAATCGCCCCGCACACGATTTGGTGAACGGTTGTTGATTTTCTTTTAGCGCTTTTTGTTACTGGCTAGTTATATACTTTCCCGATGCATGAGGATCTCCATTCGTGAGCATTGTGCTCATTAGATGCACGTGAGCCGGCAAGGAAACTTTGACAGTTCTTTCTATCTTTCCATAAGGCGTCTGCAAAAATCAGGCGATCAAATCAGGGATCCGGATCTCCACATTAAGATCACTCAGCAGCATCGACGGTTGTTGAGGTATATTTGTAACACTTCCAAAGTTCTCTTTTACACCATTGCAGCTGAGACAGTTCCACACAAGTTGTGTGCGTGACCCCCGAACACTAAAAAGTGCCGGGGAGTCGATGAGACTTCTTAACAAAACTACATTCTTGTAGAAAATTCCACGAACTACTGAAGAGTCGGAAAAACTGAGACCACGCCGGAATCTCACAATTAACTGTGCGGTTGCAGTTACAGATGGTCGAAACCGCGAGGTAGAAAAAGCAGCTTGGTGCGATAGAGTTATCACATGCGTGGAGGATGAAAATGCAGTTGGGGACAGGTGTGGCAAATCATGATTGTCACATTCCTCCCCCCCAAGAAAAAATCACGTAAAAGGTTAAATAGGCATTTCTTGAATAATCACCCGAAAATGAAAACATGAAAATTTGGTATATATAGAATACAACATGACGAACAATCAATACACAAATAAACCAGCAAAAATGTATACGTAGACACAAAACATAGGTAATACAAATAATACTAGAAGTCACTTTAGACTTTCGTAAAAAATCTATTTAATGGCTAAAAAGACAAAAAACCAGCGTGAACATCGATTAAATATGTTAAAAGGAAAAAAAAATTTCAATCACCCATAACAAAAAAATTTTTTTTTTTTTAATACAGTACTATGTTGGACAAATTCTAATTATCTTCCATCACTTGCAATTTGTCAGACTGATTAACTTTTGACACATGAAATAGTGAATTTCAATTGAATTTTCTCATGAACAATTTTTTTTTTTTTTTTTTTTTGCAAATCATAATTTTCATATTCATTTTATGATTTTACTTTCTTAATGCAATGATTGCAAATGATATTTTGCTTATGCGCATAAACTAAAACTTCAGATGTTCAAACAAAATGTAATGCAGCTAAAAAATTCTGTATGTTTACATAGAGAAAAAATACATTTTTTGTTTATTTGCCAGTATTCATATTTGGTGGAGTAATGCAGTTCACTAAAAACTTTGTCTCTGTTGATCTATGAAAGCAAGATACCGACTGAAAAATGTGAACACAAGATAAATTTAAAAAAATATATTTTTGACACATTTGAAAAAAATATTTTCTCTACAATCGAAAATTCGGACCAGCCAGACAAAAAACGACTGCGTTTTGTGAGCTCTCAAAACACTAGAAAATACCATTCCCAAAAGATATCCAAAGAGAAGAAAAAAAAATTGCACTTATCACCTATGTGTTGACAAAACAGATGAGTAAAAATTTCACTATGCAACAAAAACATTTTTTGTGGAAGTTTTTTAATTCATTAATTTGCTAATTGCCATTTATGCGACATCATTGTTTACATCATTTTCATTATATATTTCATCAGTACTTTCATTTTGAGCATTTGTCAAATTTGCATTTAGAGGTACTTGTAAAAACAGTTTGCTAACATGGTATTTTTTAATCAAGTCCCTGCTATCATCATGAAATTCAATGAGATAATTGTCATTTCTCAATTTTCTAGTGATTGTATGAGGACCATCATATTTTGCACAAAAGGTGTTTGTGTGAGAAGGTATTTCTACAAATACTTTATCTCCCACTTCAAAGTTAGGAATGGCACGACCCTTAATGTATTTCAGATGTTTAGAAAAATACTCATTTTCATTAAATTTTACCATTTCCCTAGTCTCTAGAATATGTTCTTTGAGCAATTTTAGATTTTTAGATGGGCTTTCCCTTTCATTAGATTGAGTAGTCAGTGTAGAAGGTAAGTTCAAATTCCTACCAAAGAATATTTCAGCAGGACTAAATTTAGTGACAGCATGTTTGGAACAATTATAATGAAGCTTAAAAAAAAGTAACCTATCGGACCACTCACAAACAGAGTTGGACATAGCAGACAGGCTTTCTTTCATTATTCTGTGAGTCCTTTCAATAACCCCGTTACTCTGTGGATAGTATATAGATGAATTTCTATGCTCAATATTGAGTGATTTCAAAAAATGTTCTAATTCCAAAGACTTGAAGTTAGGAGCATTGTCAGACAGCAGAGTCTTTGGAATTCCAAAACGTGAGAAATACTGATTCAAGGTGGAAATTATGGTGGAAGATTTAATGTTGTTTAAGGGTACAGCTTCCAAATACCTGGAAAAATGATCAATGATTTTTAAAATATAAAATTTTTGATCGTGTGACCTAGGTAGTTTTCCCACAACATCAATTGCAATTACTTCTCCACAGGTGAGATCTCTCTTTTGAATAAATTTTGTTGTTGTCAATTTTGCTTTAGGTTTATTTTCCATGCAAGCACTACAGTTGTTACAAAAGTTTTTTGTGTCTTTTAGCATCCCATACCAGGAGTAAGTCTTCTTAAGAAAATCATATGTTTTAGTAATACCAAAATGTGAAGCATGTGCAGATTTAAGGCATTCTAAGATTAAAGAGTTTGGCATGAAAATTCTGACTAAAGTTCTGTGTGGCTTGTGTTTTGGGTTTATTCTGATCATAAGTACATTGTTATCCTTATTAATAAAAAATTTCTTACAAATAAATTCATCGTTGGCATCAAGTTTGTCAATAATACATTTAGTATCTTTAGACTCCCTTTGTTTTTTGGCTATGTTTTCCAAAGTTAAATTAGGATTTGCCTCAAAGATATTAATGTTGTTTACAACCAAATTAGAACTAATTACTCTTGAAAGATAATCAGAAGGATTTTTTATGCCTATTATGTGTTCAAGTCTGTAGTTAAATTGCTGCAAATACATAAACCATCTTGCAACAATCTCAGGTTGCTTATCCAATTTCAAATGATATGTTAAAGGTTTTGCATCAGTTAATATTACAAAAGATTTCCCCCCAAGAAGATGTTGTTGAAAATGTTTAACAGAATCATAAATAGCCAGCAATTCTCTTCTAATTGAAGGATATCTAGATTCTGAGGGTAAAAGTTGTCTTGAATAGAATTCGACTGGAAAAAATTTATTGTCATGCTTTTGCATGAGAATTCCACAAAGAGCAATTTTACTAGCATCCGTTACAAGATAAAGTGTTTCTGATTCGACAATATTTTTCAAAGTAGGTTTTTTAAGCAGAGCATGCTGAATGGTATTAAAAGCTTCTTGACACTCATCATCCCATATAAATGTAGAATTTTTTTTTGTTAATTTTACAATTGGATGGACAATCTTAGCAAAGTCATAAATCATGTGACGAAAATAATTGATCATTCCAAGAAAAGCTTGGACCTGTTTTACATTTTTAGGAATAGGTTATTCCAACAATTTAGTTACATTATCAGAGGATGGTGAAAAGCCATTTTTATGTACATTAAATCCCAGATAGGTTATTTCCTGTTTACAAAGCTGTAATTTCGCAGGATCGAGTGTTAAATTAAACTGAATAAGTCTGTCAAAAACTTTTTGAAGCCATGAACAAAGTTCCTGAATTGAATTCCCTGCAACAATAATATCGTCGAGAAAAAACTGTACATTGGGACCCTTGATATCTCCTAGGCATTTTAGAATCAAACTATGAAAATACGACGTTGAATTGACACTGCCAAAAGGTAATCGTTTAGGAGCAAAATTTCTTAATTCACAACAAAATGCAAGCTTGTGTACATCTTCATCCCTAAGTTGAATTTGGAAGAATGCCGACTTTAAGTCAAGTACACAATAATATTCCTTTCCAGCTATGTCGTGTAAAATGTCTGTAATCAAAGGTAAACAAATTTTGAACGACTGAGTGACGCAATTTAAGAGACGATAATCTATTACCATTCTGAATTTTTGTTTTTTAGGATCGACCTCAAATGGTTTTTTTCTTACAAAAATGACCGGAAAACAATAATTTGAAGAACTTGGGATGATAATTTCAGAGTCGAGTAAATTTTTTATTTCCTGCTTGGCAAAATCCTTTGCAATGCTAGGAATCGGATATGGCTTTGATTGAATTGGAAAATTATGCAACAAATTAAATTCAGGTGTGACAGCATTAGTCGAGCCAAGAGTTTGGTAAGACTTTGAAAACACCCTACTGTTTTCCATAAGTAATTTAAGAATATTACTCCTATCAGGTTCCTTAAGGTGTTCAATTTTGAAGTCAGATTCATCGAGTTCTTTTTTTCTTAATTCAACTACCTCTTGCATGGTTAGACTGTTTACATGGTAATTATGCTCAGTAGAAGCAAAAATATTGTCATAGTCGACATTTTCAAGATTTCCAATTTTTGTATTCTTATTCACGACAATGGTCTTATTAGAATTATTTTCAATTATTGTGATTATTTTCCCATCATTGACAGTATGAAGAGATTCAGAAATTGTGTAATTCAATTTGTTCTTAAGAGGGTTTAAGATGAGATGAGTCTTTAGCGACAAAGATTTTGGAACAGAAAGTGCTACAATTTTGGAAGAATTTGGTTCCAAAGTTATCTTTTCAAAAGTTTTTGCAATAACTTCCTCAGAAGGAGTTTTTAAAATGTTATTGCAAGCATTACTATTATTTGGAGATTCTTCGAAAAAGTCAAATTTGTCATTCCCCATAATTAATTGCTTATTTGGGATGTCTAAAAGAACTTGGTTGGATTGTATAAAGTCATATCCGAGAATAATTTTGTACTTATATTTCCAATTATTTTGAGTGATAAAAAAAACATTACTGAACCATTTATTGTTGATCTTGAATTTAGAAGAAACTGCAGATAAATATGATACAGAAATATTGTCAATGGTGTGAATTTTGACGGATCTAGAAATATAACTAACTTTGGCGTGATTTTTTATTAAAGTTAGTGTACTAGGTTCAACCAGCGATAAGTTGGCACCCGTATCAATAAGAGCAGGCACACAAAAATTTCCAAAATTTAGATTAATAATGGGCAATGAATCAGAGTTCGACCCCTCACATGACATTACATGTTTCTCCATCACCTCATTTGGAGTCTGTGGGTGGTCTTGTGTCATAATGTTGTCAACTTTGTGATGGTCATTGAATTTATTTTGTTTTGAAAAATTTTGGTTCGCAAAATCATCAGCATGGGTTCTTGTGGAAAAATTGTTTGAAAATTAATCACAAGAACCCCTAACTAGTTTAAAGAATTAGAATTGTTCCCATGAAAATTTTCCCTAGCAAAATTTGAGTTATAAAATCTCTTCCCCTTATTGTTCCTGTTCTTTGCTTTGAAAGAATTTTGATTTCTCCTGTTTGGGTTATACCAACAATCAGCAGTACTATGTCTTTTATGGCAGATCCCACAGGAAATTCTTTCCACATTTGATCTCTGTCTACTTCCCTGTCTGAAAAATTGACGACCCCTAGAGAAAGATCCCTGGACATTATTTACATTCTTGTTCTGAGTGTCTTCTAATTTTTTTGTTAGCTCCTGAATTGCCTTGTTATTTTCAATTTGGTTTTTTAGAATCATTTCAATTTCAGAATTTTTTGAAACATTGTTGCAAACTAAATCTGTATTGTTAAGTGCAGATTCAATATTTTTTGCAGCCTTAGCTACCTCATCAAATTTGGTGAGACCTGACTTAATAATATCAAGTTTAATATCTGGTCGGAGAGCATCAATTAATTTTTGCGACTTTAATTTCTCAGACAAAATTATGGTCTCTGATGAAGAATTATCATTTAAGTCAACATACTGGGCAGTAATTGTTGATATTTCATCAACCAGGTCAGAAACAGACTGATTTGGCTTTTGATGAAGGTTGGAGAATTTTGTCATAATTTCAGAAAAATTTGATGTTTTTGAAAATTTGTTCTTAAGCGCCTTTGAGAGATTTTTAAAATTATCTAACTTCAGATTTTTAGAGGCATTACTTATGAATTGAAGTGCTTTTCCTGTTAAATTTAGCTTAAGAATGAGGAATTTTCTGTCCGAAGACCAATTTTCAAGCTGTGCAACTTGTTCAATATTTTCTAAGAAAAATTCTAAATTTTCCCCTTCTTCTCCAGAAAACTTTTCTATATTATATGCTAGCGACATATTTGTTACACTATTATGACTCCCCTTTTTGTTTGCCATGATGTAAATACAGGTGAAAACACAAATTCAATTTAACAAGAAATCATACATAGAAAAACAAATCCCCCAAAATTTTGCATCACATAAAATTCAATAAAATTATATTATCATTTCATGATACTGAAGGAAAGATTGTAAAACATATCTGAAATACCATCATTCAACAATTCAATATGATCAAAATTTACCATGAGATACATTGTGTGATACCATGCAATATCACTTCAATACACATTTTTTTTTGTTTTTTACTGCTACCCCTTACAGTTTGCATAAATGCACATATACGAAAAAGTTCATTTTAACCACAATATGGAAAAATATTTGTAGGATGATTGAAAAAACTTGTATTTTGAAATTAACATTTTGTTCCTAACAAATTTTTTTTTTTGAAAAAAAATTGTTTCAAATAGCCAATAACCCGGCACGAAACCAAACGGCACCAATGATAAAGGTTTTGGTGTTAGATTTAATGGAGATTTATGAAGACACCAAAAGATAAGGGTTTGATGAAAGAGTGCTGGTTTATTGTCACAATAAAAATATTATATGCCATGATCAAAAAAGTATAGTGGTGTGTACATAAATTATAGCCATTACTAGAATAAATACTGTTAGACCTTGCTGATCAGCAAAAAGATTAAAACGATAATTTACATATCAGAATTAAAATATGATGAGCATTCAAAAATTATTATACTGCATTTTAGCTTTAAACTATTGCAGCACAAGTGATCTATTTACAGATGATATGGAATGTTACAAAAATAAATCAAACATACAACCTCTAATGTCCAGACGCACATGGATCGACGACACTTTCACTTTTCTAACTCAAAGTGCTATTTTCACAAGAAAAACACACAAATCGCCCCGCACACGATTTGGTGAACGGTTGTTGATTTTCTTTTAGCGCTTTTTGATACTGGATAGTTATATACTTTCCCGATGCATGAGGATCTCCATTCGTGAGCATTGTGCTCATTAGATGCACGTGAGCCGGCAAGGAAACTTTGACAGTTCTTTCTATCTTTCCATAAGGCGTCTGCAAAAATCAGGCGATCAAATCAGGGATCCGGATCTCCACATTAAGATCACTCAGCAGCATCGACGGTTGTTGAGGTATATTTGTAACACTTCCAAAGTTCTCTTTTACACCATTGCAGCTGAGACAGTTCCACACAAGTTGTGTGCGTGACCCCCGAACACTAAAAAGTGCCGGGGAGTCGATGAGACTTCTTAACAAAACTACATTCTTGTAGAAAATTCCACGAACTACTGAAGAGTCGGAAAAACTGAGACCACGCCGGAATCTCACAATTAACTGTGCGGTTGCAGTTACAGATGGTCGAAACCGCGAGGTAGAAAAAGCAGCTTGGTGCGATAGAGTTATCACATGCGTGGAGGATGAAAATGCAGTTGGGGACAGGTGTGGCAAATCATGATTGTCACATTCCTCCCCCCCAAGAAAAAATCACGTAAAAGGTTAAATAGGCATTTCTTGAATAATCACCCGAAAATGAAAACATGAAAATTTGGTATATATAGAATACAACATGACGAACAATCAATACACAAATAAACCAGCAAAAATGTATACGTAGACACAAAACATAGGTAATACAAATAATACTAGAAGTCACTTTAGACTTTCGTAAAAAATCTATTTAATGGCTAAAAAGACAAAAAACCAGCGTGAACATCGATTAAATATGTTAAAAGGAAAAAAAAATTTCAATCACCCATAACAAAAAAATTTTTTTTTTTTTAATACAGTACTATGTTGGACAAATTCTAATTATCTTCCATCACTTGCAATTTGTCAGACTGATTAACTTTTGACACATGAAATAGTGAATTTCAATTGAATTTTCTCATGAACAATTTTTTTTTTTTTTTTTTTTTTTTTTTTTGCAAATCATAATTTTCATATTCATTTTATGATTTTACTTTCTTAATGCAATGATTGCAAATGATATTTTGCTTATGCGCATAAACTAAAACTTCAGATGTTCAAACAAAATGTAATGCAGCTAAAAAATTCTGTATGTTTACATAGAGAAAAAATACATTTTTTGTTTATTTGCCAGTATTCATATTTGGTGGAGTAATGCAGTTCACTAAAAACTTTGTCTCTGTTGATCTATGAAAGCAAGATACCGACTGAAAAATGTGAACACAAGATAAATTTAAAAAAATATATTTTTGACACATTTGAAAAAAATATTTTCTCTACAATCGAAAATTCGGACCAGCCAGACAAAAAACGACTGCGTTTTGTGAGCTCTCAAAACACTAGAAAATACCATTCCCAAAAGATATCCAAAGAGAAGAAAAAAAAATTGCACTTATCACCTATGTGTTGACAAAACAGATGAGTAAAAATTTCACTATGCAACAAAAACATTTTTTTGTGGAAGTTTTTTAATTCATTAATTTGCTAATTGCCATTTATGCGACATCATTGTTTACATCATTTTCATTATATATTTCATCAGTACTTTCATTTTGAGCATTTGTCAAATTTGCATTTAGAGGTACTTGTAAAAACAGTTTGCTAACATGGTATTTTTTAATCAAGTCCCTGCTATCATCATGAAATTCAATGAGATAATTGTCATTTCTCAATTTTCTAGTGATTGTATGAGGACCATCATATTTTGCACAAAAGGTGTTTGTGTGAGAAGGTATTTCTACAAATACTTTATCTCCCACTTCAAAGTTAGGAATGGCACGACCCTTAATGTATTTCAGATGTTTAGAAAAATACTCATTTTCATTAAATTTTACCATTTCCCTAGTCTCTAGAATATGTTTTTGAGCAATTTTAGATATTTAGATGGGCTTTCCCCTTCATTAGATTGAGTAGTCAGTGTAGAAGGTAAGTTCAAATTCCTACCAAAGAATATTTCAGCAGGACTAAATTTAGTGACAGCATGTTTGGAACAATTATAATGAAGCTTAAAAAAAAGTAACCTATCGGACCACTCACAAACAGAGTTGGACATAGCAGACAGGCTTTCTTTCATTATTCTGTGAGTCCTTTCAATAACCCCGTTACTCTGTGGATAGTATATAGATGAATTTCTATGCTCAATATTGAGTGATTTCAAAAAATGTTCTAATTCCAAAGACTTGAAGTTAGGAGCATTGTCAGACAGCAGAGTCTTTGGAATTCCAAAACGTGAGAAATACTGATTCAAGGTGGAAATTATGGTGGAAGATTTAATGTTGTTTAAGGGTACAGCTTCCAAATACCTGGAAAAATGATCAATGATTTTTAAAATATAAAATTTTTGATCGTGTGACCTAGGTAGTTTTCCCACAACATCAATTGCAATTACTTCTCCACAGGTGAGATCTCTCTTTTGAATAAATTTTGTTGTTGTCAATTTTGCTTTAGGTTTATTTTCCATGCAAGCACTACAGTTGTTACAAAAGTTTTTTGTGTCTTTTAGCATCCCATACCAGGAGTAAGTCTTCTTAAGAAAATCATATGTTTTAGTAATACCAAAATGTGAAGCATGTGCAGATTTAAGGCATTCTAAGATTAAAGAGTTTGGCATGAAAATTCTGACTAAAGTTCTGTGTGGCTTGTGTTTTGGGTTTATTCTGATCATAAGTACATTGTTATCCTTATTAATAAAAAATTTCTTACAAATAAATTCATCGTTGGCATCAAGTTTGTCAATAATACATTTAGTATCTTTAGACTCCCTTTGTTTTTTGGCTATGTTTTCCAAAGTTAAATTAGGATTTGCCTCAAAGATATTAATGTTGTTTACAACCAAATTAGAACTAATTACTCTTGAAAGATAATCAGAAGGATTTTTTATGCCTATTATGTGTTCAAGTCTGTAGTTAAATTGCTGCAAATACATAAACCATCTTGCAACAATCTCAGGTTGCTTATCCAATTTCAAATGATATGTTAAAGGTTTTGCATCAGTTAATATTACAAAAGATTTCCCCCCAAGAAGATGTTGTTGAAAATGTTTAACAGAATCATAAATAGCCAGCAATTCTCTTCTAATTGAAGGATATCTAGATTCTGAGGGTAAAAGTTGTCTTGAATAGAATTCGACTGGAAAAAATTTATTGTCATGCTTTTGCATGAGAATTCCACAAAGAGCAATTTTACTAGCATCCGTTACAAGATAAAGTGTTTCTGATTCGACAATATTTTTCAAAGTAGGTTTTTTAAGCAGAGCATGCTGAATGGTATTAAAAGCTTCTTGACACTCATCATCCCATATAAATGTAGAATTTTTTTTTGTTAATTTTACAATTGGATGGACAATCTTAGCAAAGTCATAAATCATGTGACGAAAATAATTGATCATTCCAAGAAAAGCTTGGACCTGTTTTACATTTTTAGGAATAGGTTATTCCAACAATTTAGTTACATTATCAGAGGATGGTGAAAAGCCATTTTTATGTACATTAAATCCCAGATAGGTTATTTCCTGTTTACAAAGCTGTAATTTCGCAGGATCGAGTGTTAAATTAAACTGAATAAGTCTGTCAAAAACTTTTTGAAGCCATGAACAAAGTTCCTGAATTGAATTCCCTGCAACAATAATATCGTCGAGAAAAAACTGTACATTGGGACCCTTGATATCTCCTAGGCATTTTAGAATCAAACTATGAAAATACGACGTTGAATTGACACTGCCAAAAGGTAATCGTTTAGGAGCAAAATTTCTTAATTCACAACAAAATGCAAGCTTGTGTACATCTTCATCCCTAAGTTGAATTTGGAAGAATGCCGACTTTAAGTCAAGTACACAATAATATTCCTTTCCAGCTATGTCGTGTAAAATGTCTGTAATCAAAGGTAAACAAATTTTGAACGACTGAGTGACGCAATTTAAGAGACGATAATCTATTACCATTCTGAATTTTTGTTTTTTAGGATCGACCTCAAATGGTTTTTTTCTTACAAAAATGACCGGAAAACAATAATTTGAAGAACTTGGGATGATAATTTCAGAGTCGAGTAAATTTTTTATTTCCTGCTTGGCAAAATCCTTTGCAATGCTAGGAATCGGATATGGCTTTGATTGAATTGGAAAATTATGCAACAAATTAAATTCAGGTGTGACAGCATTAGTCGAGCCAAGAGTTTGGTAAGACTTTGAAAACACCCTACTGTTTTCCATAAGTAATTTAAGAATATTACTCCTATCAGGTTCCTTAAGGTGTTCAATTTTGAAGTCAGATTCATCGAGTTCTTTTTTTCTTAATTCAACTACCTCTTGCATGGTTAGACTGTTTACATGGTAATTATGCTCAGTAGAAGCAAAAATATTGTCATAGTCGACATTTTCAAGATTTCCAATTTTTGTATTCTTATTCACGACAATGGTCTTATTAGAATTATTTTCAATTATTGTGATTATTTTCCCATCATTGACAGTATGAAGAGATTCAGAAATTGTGTAATTCAATTTGTTCTTAAGAGGGTTTAAGATGAGATGAGTCTTTAGCGACAAAGATTTTGGAACAGAAAGTGCTACAATTTTGGAAGAATTTGGTTCCAAAGTTATCTTTTCAAAAGTTTTTGCAATAACTTCCTCAGAAGGAGTTTTTAAAATGTTATTGCAAGCATTACTATTATTTGGAGATTCTTCGAAAAAGTCAAATTTGTCATTCCCCATAATTAATTGCTTATTTGGGATGTCTAAAAGAACTTGGTTGGATTGTATAAAGTCATATCCGAGAATAATTTTGTACTTATATTTCCAATTATTTTGAGTGATAAAAAAAACATTACTGAACCATTTATTGTTGATCTTGAATTTAGAAGAAACTGCAGATAAATATGATACAGAAATATTGTCAATGGTGTGAATTTTGACGGATCTAGAAATATAACTAACTTTGGCGTGATTTTTTATTAAAGTTAGTGTACTAGGTTCAACCAGCGATAAGTTGGCACCCGTATCAATAAGAGCAGGCACACAAAAATTTCCAAAATTTAGATTAATAATGGGCAATGAATCAGAGTTCGACCCCTCACATGACATTACATGTTTCTCCATCACCTCATTTGGAGTCTGTGGGTGGTCTTGTGTCATAATGTTGTCAACTTTGTGATGGTCATTGAATTTATTTTGTTTTGAAAAATTTTGGTTCGCAAAATCATCAGCATGGGTTCTTGTGGAAAAATTGTTTGAAAATTAATCACAAGAACCCCTAACTAGTTTAAAGAATTAGAATTGTTCCCATGAAAATTTTCCCTAGCAAAATTTGAGTTATAAAATCTCTTCCCCCTATTGTTCCTGTTCTTTGCTTTGAAAGAATTTTGATTTCTCCTGTTTGGGTTATACCAACAATCAGCAGTACTATGTCTTTTATGGCAGATCCCACAGGAAATTCTTTCCACATTTGATCTCTGTCTACTTCCCTGTCTGAAAAATTGACGACCCCTAGAGAAAGATCCCTGGACATTATTTACATTCTTGTTCTGAGTGTCTTCTAATTTTTTTGTTAGCTCCTGAATTGCCTTGTTATTTTCAATTTGGTTTTTTAGAATCATTTCAATTTCAGAATTTTTTGAAACATTGTTGCAAACTAAATCTGTATTGTTAAGTGCAGATTCAATATTTTTTGCAGCCTTAGCTACCTCATCAAATTTGGTGAGACCTGACTTAATAATATCAAGTTTAATATCTGGTCGGAGAGCATCAATTAATTTTTGCGACTTTAATTTCTCAGACAAAATTATGGTCTCTGATGAAGAATTATCATTTAAGTCAACATACTGGGCAGTAATTGTTGATATTTCATCAACCAGGTCAGAAACAGACTGATTTGGCTTTTGATGAAGGTTGGAGAATTTTGTCATAATTTCAGAAAAATTTGATGTTTTTGAAAATTTGTTCTTAAGCGCCTTTGAGAGATTTTTAAAATTATCTAACTTCAGATTTTTAGAGGCATTACTTATGAATTGAAGTGCTTTTCCTGTTAAATTTAGCTTAAGAATGAGGAATTTTCTGTCCGAAGACCAATTTTCAAGCTGTGCAACTTGTTCAATATTTTCTAAGAAAAATTCTAAATTTTCCCCTTCTTCTCCAGAAAACTTTTCTATATTATATGCTAGCGACATATTTGTTACACTATTATGACTCCCCTTTTTGCTTGCCATGATGTAAATACAGGTGAAAACACAAATTCAATTTAACAAGAAATCATACATAGAAAAACAAATCCCCCAAAATTTTGCATCACATAAAATTCAATAAAATTATATTATCATTTCATGATACTGAAGGAAAGATTGTAAAACATATCTGAAATACCATCATTCAACAATTCAATATGATCAAAATTTACCATGAGATACATTGTGTGATACCATGCAATATCACTTCAATACACATTTTTTTTTGTTTTTTACTGCTACCCCTTACAGTTTGCATAAATGCACATATACGAAAAAGTTCATTTTAACCACAATATGGAAAAATATTTGTAGGATGATTGAAAAAACTTGTATTTTGAAATTAACATTTTGTTCCTAACAAATTTTTTTTTTTTGAAAAAAAATTGTTTCAAATAGCCAATAACCCGGCACGAAACCAAACGGCACCAATGATAAAGGTTTTGGTGTTAGATTTAATGGAGATTTATGAAGACACCAAAAGATAAGGGTTTGATGAAAGAGTGCTGGTTTATTGTCACAATAAAAATATTATATGCCATGATCAAAAAAGTATAGTGGTGTGTACATAAATTATAGCCATTACTAGAATAAATACTGTTAGACCTTGCTGATCAGCAAAAAGATTAAAACGATAATTTACATATCAGAATTAAAATATGATGAGCATTCAAAAATTATTATACTACATTTTAGCTTTAAACTATTGCAGCACAAGTGATCTATTTACAGATGATATGGAATGTTACAAAAATAAATCAAACATACAACCTCTAATGTCCAGACGCACATGGATCGACGACACTTTCACTTTTCTAACTCAAAGTGCTATTTTCACAAGAAAAACACACAAATCGCCCCGCACACGATTTGGTGAACGGTTGTTGATTTTCTTTTAGCGCTTTTTGATACTGGATAGTTATATACTTTCCCGATGCATGAGGATCTCCATTCGTGAGCATTGTGCTCATTAGATGCACGTGAGCCGGCAAGGAAACTTTGACAGTTCTTTCTATCTTTCCATAAGGCGTCTGCAAAAATCAGGCGATCAAATCAGGGATCCGGATCTCCACATTAAGATCACTCAGCAGCATCGACGGTTGTTGAGGTATATTTGTAACACTTCCAAAGTTCTCTTTTACACCATTGCAGCTGAGACAGTTCCACACAAGTTGTGTGCGTGACCCCCGAACACTAAAAAGTGCCGGGGAGTCGATGAGACTTCTTAACAAAACTACATTCTTGTAGAAAATTCCACGAACTACTGAAGAGTCGGAAAAACTGAGACCACGCCGGAATCTCACAATTAACTGTGCGGTTGCAGTTACAGATGGTCGAAACCGCGAGGTAGAAAAAGCAGCTTGGTGCGATAGAGTTATCACATGCGTGGAGGATGAAAATGCAGTTGGGGACAGGTGTGGCAAATCATGATTGTCACATTCCTCCCCCCCAAGAAAAAATCACGTAAAAGGTTAAATAGGCATTTCTTGAATAATCACCCGAAAATGAAAACATGAAAATTTGGTATATATAGAATACAACATGACGAACAATCAATACACAAATAAACCAGCAAAAATGTATACGTAGACACAAAACATAGGTAATACAAATAATACTAGAAGTCACTTTAGACTTTCGTAAAAAATCTATTTAATGGCTAAAAAGACAAAAAACCAGCGTGAACATCGATTAAATATGTTAAAAGGAAAAAAAAATTTCAATCACCCATAACAAAAATTTTTTTTTTTTTTTAATACAGTACTATGTTGGACAAATTCTAATTATCTTCCATCACTTGCAATTTGTCAGACTGATTAACTTTTGACACATGAAATAGTGAATTTCAATTGAATTTTCTCATGAACAATTTTTTTTTTTTTTTTTGCAAATCATAATTTTCATATTCATTTTATGATTTTACTTTCTTAATGCAATGATTGCAAATGATATTTTGCTTATTCGCATAAACTAAAACTTCAGATGTTCAAACAAAATGTAATGCAGCTAAAAAATTCTGTATGTTTACATAGAGAAAAAATACATTTTTTGTTTATTTGCCAGTATTCATATTTGGTGGAGTAATGCAGTTCACTAAAAACTTTGTCTCTGTTGATCTATGAAAGCAAAATACCGACTGAAAAATGTGAACACAAGATAAATTTAAAAAAAAATATTTTTGACACATTTGAAAAAAATATTTTCTCTACAATCGAAAATTCGGACCAGCCAGACAAAAAACGACTGCGTTTTGTGAGCTCTCAAAACACTAGAAAATACCATTCCCAAAAGATATCCAAAGAGAAGAAAAAAAAATTGCACTTATCACCTATGTGTTGACAAAACAGATGAGTAAAAATTTCACTATGCAACAAAAACATTTTTTTGTGGAAGTTTTTTAATTCATTAATTTGCTAATTGCCATTTATGCGACATCATTGTTTACATCATTTTCATTATATATTTCATCAGTACTTTCATTTTGAGCATTTGTCAAATTTGCATTTAGAGGTACTTGTAAAAACAGTTTGCTAACATGGTATTTTTTAATCAAGTCCCTGCTATCATCATGAAATTCAATGAGATAATTGTCATTTCTCAATTTTCTAGTGATTGTATGAGGACCATCATATTTTGCACAAAAGGTGTTTGTGTGAGAAGGTATTTCTACAAATACTTTATCTCCCACTTCAAAGTTAGGAATGGCACGACCCTTAATGTATTTCAGATGTTTAGAAAAATACTCATTTTCATTAAATTTTACCATTTCCCTAGTCTCTAGAATATGTTTTTGAGCAATTTTAGATATTTAGATGGGCTTTCCCCTTCATTAGATTGAGTAGTCAGTGTAGAAGGTAAGTTCAAATTCCTACCAAAGAATATTTCAGCAGGACTAAATTTAGTGACAGCATGTTTGGAACAATTATAATGAAGCTTAAAAAAAAGTAACCTATCGGACCACTCACAAACAGAGTTGGACATAGCAGACAGGCTTTCTTTCATTATTCTGTGAGTCCTTTCAATAACCCCGTTACTCTGTGGATAGTATATAGATGAATTTCTATGCTCAATATTGAGTGATTTCAAAAAATGTTCTAATTCCAAAGACTTGAAGTTAGGAGCATTGTCAGACAGCAGAGTCTTTGGAATTCCAAAACGTGAGAAATACTGATTCAAGGTGGAAATTATGGTGGAAGATTTAATGTTGTTTAAGGGTACAGCTTCCAAATACCTGGAAAAATGATCAATGATTTTTAAAATATAAAATTTTTGATCGTGTGACCTAGGTAGTTTTCCCACAACATCAATTGCAATTACTTCTCCACAGGTGAGATCTCTCTTTTGAATAAATTTTGTTGTTGTCAATTTTGCTTTAGGTTTATTTTCCATGCAAGCACTACAGTTGTTACAAAAGTTTTTTGTGTCTTTTAGCATCCCATACCAGGAGTAAGTCTTCTTAAGAAAATCATATGTTTTAGTAATACCAAAATGTGAAGCATGTGCAGATTTAAGGCATTCTAAGATTAAAGAGTTTGGCATGAAAATTCTGACTAAAGTTCTGTGTGGCTTGTGTTTTGGGTTTATTCTGATCATAAGTACATTGTTATCCTTATTAATAAAAAATTTCTTACAAATAAATTCATCGTTGGCATCAAGTTTGTCAATAATACATTTAGTATCTTTAGACTCCCTTTGTTTTTTGGCTATGTTTTCCAAAGTTAAATTAGGATTTGCCTCAAAGATATTAATGTTGTTTACAACCAAATTAGAACTAATTACTCTTGAAAGATAATCAGAAGGATTTTTTATGCCTATTATGTGTTCAAGTCTGTAGTTAAATTGCTGCAAATACATAAACCATCTTGCAACAATCTCAGGTTGCTTATCCAATTTCAAATGATATGTTAAAGGTTTTGCATCAGTTAATATTACAAAAGATTTCCCCCCAAGAAGATGTTGTTGAAAATGTTTAACAGAATCATAAATAGCCAGCAATTCTCTTCTAATTGAAGGATATCTAGATTCTGAGGGTAAAAGTTGTCTTGAATAGAATTCGACTGGAAAAAATTTATTGTCATGCTTTTGCATGAGAATTCCACAAAGAGCAATTTTACTAGCATCCGTTACAAGATAAAGTGTTTCTGATTCGACAATATTTTTCAAAGTAGGTTTTTTAAGCAGAGCATGCTGAATGGTATTAAAAGCTTCTTGACACTCATCATCCCATATAAATGTAGAATTTTTTTTTGTTAATTTTACAATTGGATGGACAATCTTAGCAAAGTCATAAATCATGTGACGAAAATAATTGATCATTCCAAGAAAAGCTTGGACCTGTTTTACATTTTTAGGAATAGGTTATTCCAACAATTTAGTTACATTATCAGAGGATGGTGAAAAGCCATTTTTATGTACATTAAATCCCAGATAGGTTATTTCCTGTTTACAAAGCTGTAATTTCGCAGGATCGAGTGTTAAATTAAACTGAATAAGTCTGTCAAAAACTTTTTGAAGCCATGAACAAAGTTCCTGAATTGAATTCCCTGCAACAATAATATCGTCGAGAAAAAACTGTACATTGGGACCCTTGATATCTCCTAGGCATTTTAGAATCAAACTATGAAAATACGACGTTGAATTGACACTGCCAAAAGGTAATCGTTTAGGAGCAAAATTTCCTAATTCACAACAAAATGCAAGCTTGTGTACATCTTCATCCCTAAGTTGAATTTGGAAGAATGCCGACTTTAAGTCAAGTACACAATAATATTCCTTTCCAGCTATGTCGTGTAAAATGTCTGTAATCAAAGGTAAACAAATTTTGAACGACTGAGTGACGCAATTTAAGAGACGATAATCTATTACCATTCTGAATTTTTGTTTTTTAGGATCGACCTCAAATGGTTTTTTTCTTACAAAAATGACCGGAAAACAATAATTTGAAGAACTTGGGATGATAATTTCAGAGTCGAGTAAATTTTTTATTTCCTGCTTGGCAAAATCCTTTGCAATGCTAGGAATCGGATATGGCTTTGATTGAATTGGAAAATTATGCAACAAATTAAATTCAGGTGTGACAGCATTAGTCGAGCCAAGAGTTTGGTAAGACTTTGAAAACACCCTACTGTTTTCCATAAGTAATTTAAGAATATTACTCCTATCAGGTTCCTTAAGGTGTTCAATTTTGAAGTCAGATTCATCGAGTTCTTTTTTTCTTAATTCAACTACCTCTTGCATGGTTAGACTGTTTACATGGTAATTATGCTCAGTAGAAGCAAAAATATTGTCATAGTCGACATTTTCAAGATTTCCAATTTTTGTATTCTTATTCACGACAATGGTCTTATTAGAATTATTTTCAATTATTGTGATTATTTTCCCATCATTGACAGTATGAAGAGATTCAGAAATTGTGTAATTCAATTTGTTCTTAAGAGGGTTTAAGATGAGATGAGTCTTTAGCGACAAAGATTTTGGAACAGAAAGTGCTACAATTTTGGAAGAATTTGGTTCCAAAGTTATCTTTTCAAAAGTTTTTGCAATAACTTCCTCAGAAGGAGTTTTTAAAATGTTATTGCAAGCATTACTATTATTTGGAGATTCTTCGAAAAAGTCAAATTTGTCATTCCCCATAATTAATTGCTTATTTGGGATGTCTAAAAGAACTTGGTTGGATTGTATAAAGTCATATCCGAGAATAATTTTGTACTTATATTTCCAATTATTTTGAGTGATAAAAAAAACATTACTGAACCATTTATTGTTGATCTTGAATTTAGAAGAAACTGCAGATAAATATGGTACAGAAATATTGTCAATGGTGTGAATTTTGACGGATCTAGAAATATAACTAACTTTGGCGTGATTTTTTATTAAAGTTAGTGTACTAGGTTCAACCAGCGATAAGTTGGCACCCGTATCAATAAGAGCAGGCACACAAAAATTTCCAAAATTTAGATTAATAATGGGCAATGAATCAGAGTTCGACCCCTCACATGACATTACATGTTTCTCCATCACCTCATTTGGAGTCTGTGGGTGGTCTTGTGTCATAATGTTGTCAACTTTGTGATGGTCATTGAATTTATTTTGTTTTGAAAAATTTTGGTTCGCAAAATCATCAGCATGGGTTCTTGTGGAAAAATTGTTTGAAAATTAATCACAAGAACCCCTAACTAGTTTAAAGAATTAGAATTGTTCCCATGAAAATTTTCCCTAGCAAAATTTGAGTTATAAAATCTCTTCCCCCTATTGTTCCTGTTCTTTGCTTTGAAAGAATTTTGATTTCTCCTGTTTGGGTTATACCAACAATCAGCAGTACTATGTCTTTTATGGCAGATCCCACAGGAAATTCTTTCCACATTTGATCTCTGTCTACTTCCCTGTCTGAAAAATTGACGACCCCTAGAGAAAGATCCCTGGACATTATTTACATTCTTGTTCTGAGTGTCTTCTAATTTTTTTGTTAGCTCCTGAATTGCCTTGTTATTTTCAATTTGGTTTTTTAGAATCATTTCAATTTCAGAATTTTTTGAAACATTGTTGCAAACTAAATCTGTATTGTTAAGTGCAGATTCAATATTTTTTGCAGCCTTAGCTACCTCATCAAATTTGGTGAGACCTGACTTAATAATATCAAGTTTAATATCTGGTCGGAGAGCATCAATTAATTTTTGCGACTTTAATTTCTCAGACAAAATTATGGTCTCTGATGAAGAATTATCATTTAAGTCAACATACTGGGCAGTAATTGTTGATATTTCATCAACCAGGTCAGAAACAGACTGATTTGGCTTTTGATGAAGGTTGGAGAATTTTGTCATAATTTCAGAAAAATTTGATGTTTTTGAAAATTTGTTCTTAAGCGCCTTTGAGAGATTTTTAAAATTATCTAACTTCAGATTTTTAGAGGCATTACTTATGAATTGAAGTGCTTTTCCTGTTAAATTTAGCTTAAGAATGAGGAATTTTCTGTCCGAAGACCAATTTTCAAGCTGTGCAACTTGTTCAATATTTTCTAAGAAAAATTCTAAATTTTCCCCTTCTTCTCCAGAAAACTTTTCTATATTATATGCTAGCGACATATTTGTTACACTATTATGACTCCCCTTTTTGTTTGCCATGATGTAAATACAGGTGAAAACACAAATTCAATTTAACAAGAAATCATACATAGAAAAACAAATCCCCCAAAATTTTGCATCACATAAAATTCAATAAAATTATATTATCATTTCATGATACTGAAGGAAAGATTGTAAAACATATCTGAAATACCATCATTCAACAATTCAATATGATCAAAATTTACCATGAGATACATTGTGTGATACCATGCAATATCACTTCAATACACATTTTTTTTTTGTTTTTTACTGCTACCCCTTACAGTTTGCATAAATGCACATATACGAAAAAGTTCATTTTAACCACAATATGGAAAAATATTTGTAGGATGATTGAAAAAACTTGTATTTTGAAATTAACATTTTGTTCCTAACAAATTTTTTTTTTTGAAAAAAAATTGTTTCAAATAGCCAATAACCCGGCACGAAACCAAACGGCACCAATGATAAAGGTTTTGGTGTTAGATTTAATGGAGATTTATGAAGACACCAAAAGATAAGGGTTTGATGAAAGAGTGCTGGTTTATTGTCACAATAAAAATATTATATGCCATGATCAAAAAAGTATAGTGGTGTGTACATAAATTATAGCCATTACTAGAATAAATACTGTTAGACCTTGCTGATCAGCAAAAAGATTAAAACGATAATTTACATATCAGAATTAAAATATGATGAGCATTCAAAAATTATTATACTACATTTTAGCTTTAAACTATTGCAGCACAGGTGATCTATTTACAGATGATATGGAATGTTACAAAAATAAATCAAACATACAACCTCTAATGTCCAGACGCACATGGATCGACGACACTTTCACTTTTCTAACTCAAAGTGCTATTTTCACAAGAAAAACACACAAATCGCCCCGCACACGATTTGGTGAACGGTTGTTGATTTTCTTTTAGCGCTTTTTGTTACTGGATAGTTATATACTTTCCCGATGCATGAGGATCTCCATTCGTGAGCATTGTGCTCATTAGATGCACGTGAGCCGGCAAGGAAACTTTGACAGTTCTTTCTATCTTTCCATAAGGCGTCTGCAAAAATCAGGCGATCAAATCAGGGATCCGGATCTCCACATTAAGATCACTCAGCAGCATCGACGGTTGTTGAGGTATATTTGTAACACTTCCAAAGTTCTCTTTTACACCATTGCAGCTGAGACAGTTCCACACAAGTTGTGTGCGTGACCCCCGAACACTAAAAAGTGCCGGGGAGTCGATGAGACTTCTTAACAAAACTACATTCTTGTAGAAAATTCCACGAACTACTGAAGAGTCGGAAAAACTGAGACCACGCCGGAATCTCACAATTAACTGTGCGGTTGCAGTTACAGATGGTCGAAACCGCGAGGTAGAAAAAGCAGCTTGGTGCGATAGAGTTATCACATGCGTGGAGGATGAAAATGCAGTTGGGGACAGGTGTGGCAAATCATGATTGTCACAAAGTTTCAACGTTTTCCGTTTAAAAAAACATTTCTGTTTTCCTTTAAAATACTACAGATGCTCAAACTTGCATGTGATGTTTAAAAACTTTCATATTAAATTATTTTTACATTTGATACATTTTTCTTGTCACAAAACAACAAAATTATTTTTGTCAAACTTTTGTATCCCTGCATCTTAATGATTAAGTATAAAAAACGGTCGTTGTAAGAAAGAAGAATAAAATGTTCACAAAGCTTAATTTCATTAAATATTGATATAACTTTTTTGTGCCAAACAGTGCAATAGACGAAATCTTGAATTTTTTATTAATAAAATACGTTGCAGTTTATCCGAAATTTTTCTTTGGTTTAGAAGTAGTTGATTTTTTTTCTTTTTTTGAATTGCCGTTGATTTTAATTAAAACTTTACCTTGTTTTGTTCGCCGAGAGATTTTTACAAAACTGAAATAATTACCCAAAACATCAAAGCAATTTCTACTACAAGTCAACTGTGAAAAATTATAAAAGAATGTCCATAAAGTTTTTAATGATTAGACTGCCCTACGATGGTACATTTCATTATCTTCTTTTCATAGTTACAGGATTTTGAAAGAAACTAAAGGTTCCTCATTACAGCTGCTAAATAATTAGCAGCGGAGACTAAGCGATTTAAAAAGCTTTAACAGACAAAAATGTAATTCCCATTAAAGCTATTCATCCAAATTTCAGAAAGGAATCTCTCTCATGATTTGCTGTTCTGTAAGTTTTATTTACTTATTTTATTTATTTTTTTTTATTTTATAAATAACTTGTTTTCTCAAAAATAGCAATACAAACATTTAAATACGTAAATGAAAGAAAACAAAGAAGTAATAAGAATAATAACAACAATAATAACAATAAGGTAAAAAAATAATGAATAAATACTGAACTGTTTAATTATTTCAATGTATATTAGAAATACTGAAATAAATAAATGTAAATTGATGTATCATAAAAATAAAAATAAGAAATATGCTAAATTTCAGAAAGGTATCGCCCATGCTTTGCTGTATTGTGAGTTTTATTTTCTTTCCTTTTCTCATTGATAACTTGTTATTTCAAAAATAGCAAAACCAACATTTGAATAAGCAAATAGAAGAAGACAAAAAAAGAAATAGTAATAATAATAATTACAAAATTTATAACAATAAAGTGAATAAACAATAAATAAATACTGAACTGTTCAATTTTTCCAATATATATTAGAAATACTGAAAGAAATCGAAATAAATTAATCAATAATAAAAAAATTCAATAAATGTGAATTTATTTGATTTGTGTTTAGTAGCGAGTCACCTAATCCATCGCTCTATTCGTCGCCATTGCCCGAAATGTTTTCTGAAATCTATTTTTATATTGTAGCAAGTCTACGTTCATGCTGTTAAAACAATTTTGATCAGTAACAGCTCGAACCACAGTGTAGTAGTAACAGGAAATATCCAATGTTGTTTAGCCCAAGTAAAAAGATTACTGAATACAAGTGTATATAAAAGAGGTACTAATGCTGATGGGAAAAAGTTCTTGAAATAAGTTTAATAGCAATCATCATCATATAAAAGCCAGAATCTGTAATCGAATAACGCTCTAACATTACCAAGACTGGATGTCGCGCCATAGAATGCGAGATGGTGTTACTTTGATCTTGAACCACTTAAAATTCAGTAATTTCATTTATAATTTGATTATAGTTTTCGGCAACGTAGCGTGTCAAAATAGAGCAGAGCAGTGCTCTATTTTTTTACTATTTTACTATTAAGGTTTTATTATTTTAAATTTAATAAGTGAATTTGTGAAACATTCAGAAGAGGTAACTTGGTTGTCCGTTTTCAGCTCATACCATTAGGCAAAACAAGACGCATGTTTTATTTTGCTAAGCGTTTTGTAAAAAGTCAAATTATACTATAGTGAAATCCCGTTACAACAAACTTCAAAGGACCCTGCAATACCTTCGTTATAACGGGAGTTTCATTGCAATTTAATTTACGCCTCGCAATGGCAATTAAAAGAGGAATAAAGGAGGAATTTCAGGAATAAACATTTACTTTGCTAAAACAGATATTTTGTTGCATTGCTATTTGAAGTAACGGGATTTCACTGAATAAAAATGTAACGTGTAACTACAAAAGTATGTATCTTCAGTACCAATTTTTTCGTTAATGCGGCTTTTTCTCTCATTTCAACAACTTCATGAAATAGAGAATTTCAAAGTGGCCCTCTAATTTTTTTTTTTAAAGTAGCGCCAAACTTACTGCCCTTGAAGCTGATCAATCTGGCCCGAATCTAAAATTATATTTTGTTAGCTTCCAAAACAACCGATTCTATTTTCGGCACTCTTAAAAACAGGTGAAAACTTCATATCAATTAAAAAAGCTTGAAATAGTTGATAAAAGCAATTCTTGGTTTGAAAATTTTTTTCCTTTTGAGCGTTTTCCCATGGTATCTAGAAAACAAAATTGAGAATATTTAGCTTTTGTATGTGTTCCGGGCCGAGAAATTTATGAAAATCGTGCTCACATGTATCCCAGGACTGTTCATTTGTGCCTTCCCTACCCTCATTGCGGCACATGTGAACAATTGAAGACAATTTTTTTTTTTTTGAAACCATATATAATAGAGAATTTTTTTAAAAATCTCAAAACATTCCATGACTCTAAGAAAAAACTATTCAATCATGGAAGTATTTTTGCGCTGAGAAATTGATAATAATTTTTGAAATATAAACAAATGAAATAAAAAGAAAAGAGGATCACGAGCTGACTATTTTGTTACGAACAAATACAGTGCGGGCCCAAAAAAAATCTTTATATTTAGTTGGCAATTAAAAACTTTACATGCAAACTTCTTATTATAATTTTACTTGGCATGCTCCGTTGTTATTTGCTCGAATACCGAATATTCGTCTAGATTGTGGCCGAATATTTGGTATTCGGCCAATTCACAAAGGAGCATGCCAAGTAAAATCACGACAAGAAAAAGTTATGTAAAATATTTAATTAATAACCAAATGTAAAGTTTTTTTTTGCCAGCACTGCACAAACTATGCAGAATCTATTTTTATATTTTTGTGAAAGTATCTCTTATACCCACGGAGATATAAGCATTTCTTTCAAAAATGCCCATTTTATTTTAAGGTTTTCGGCTCAGAGCACGCAGAGTTTTCCGTTACTAAACTTTCAAAATATTTGACAGCATACAAGAGAAACATAACAATAAAATTTTAAATTAAAATATTGAAAATTTGTTGAAATATGAACGTTTAAACAGTTGAGTTTTCACTGCGCATGCGTGAAAGACATCAATTTATAACCTTAGTAATCCAAAGCCCAGATAGATTCTGCACCTCGTGATAAAATTCCAGCTCGATATCTTAAAATTCAAAAGGTTATCAGCGACGTAATGAGCCGAATTTCAATAATTCTTTGATAGGCGACGACTCGTGAGGGATCGTTCGCAAATAATCTGTTTTTATCACGAATTACTCTGAATGACGGTTGGCAAGTGTTACCAGTTAGCGGACAATCCCCCACGAGTCTTCGCGTATCAAATAATTACTGAAATTCGGCTCATTAGATATCTTACAACTTTTTGAATTTTTAAGATATCGAGCTGGAATTTTATCACGAGGAGCAGAATCTATCTAGGCTTTGGATTACTAAGGTTATAAATTGATATCTTTCGTACATGCGCAGTGAAAACTCAACT
The DNA here is from genome assembly GCF_026930045.1 of Uloborus diversus. Classification (NCBI taxonomy): domain Eukaryota; kingdom Metazoa; phylum Arthropoda; class Arachnida; order Araneae; family Uloboridae; genus Uloborus; species Uloborus diversus. Next base: position 70,938,587 of record NC_072736.1, on the reverse strand, counting down.
GCTTTATACGTTCATATTTCAACAAATTTTTAATATTTTAATTTCAAATTTAATTATTATGTTTATCTTGAATGCTGTCAAATATTCTGACAGTTTAGTAACAGTTGACGGAAAACTCTGCGTGCTATGAGCCGAAAACCTTAAAATAAAATAGGCATTTTTGAAAGAAATGCTTATATCTCCGTGGGTATAAGAGATACTTTCATAAAAATATAAAAATAGATTCTATATAGTTTGCACAGTGCTGGCAAAAAAATAAAATCTTTACATTTGGTTAACAATTGAAAATTTTACATAACTTTTTCTTGTCGTGATTTCACTTGACATGCTCCCTTGTGAATTGGCCGAATACCAAATATTCGGTCACAATCTAGAAGAATATTCGATATTCGACCAAATAACTACGGAGCATGCCAAGTAAAATTATAAAAAGAAGTTTGCATGTAAAGGTTTTAATTGCCAACTAAATGTAAATTTTTTTTGCCGGCACTGTATTATGTAGGTTAGTTTGGTTTGCTTTTTAGTTACATTAAAATTTAGGTCACAATACGTGCGTAAAAGTGAAATTTCGACTAAGACGAACAAAAATTTCTGATCTCTTCACTGGAAACATTTGTAATTGAATACCAGTAAACAGTGGTGGCTCGTGGGAGGGAGAGGGGTCCCGGTCTCCCTCACTTTTTTCAGACAATAATTTAGAACATTGATTTATTTAACTTTTTTTGTGCGAAAGAGCTTGAAATAAAAAAGAAATAAAAAAAGGATTGTACCGTATTTTCCTGCGTATAAATGCGGTAAGGGGAGGGGGGTGCGAGTGCGCCCATTATCTGGCCCCCTCACTTTTTCAAGGCACGAGCCGCCACTGCCAGTAAATAGTACTATCATTAAATATATCAGTGCTGTATGTACGGTGTGGATTTTTAGGGTTCAAACCACCTCCGAAAATTTTCAAGCCATTCCAAAAAATGCTTTTTATTGCTTTTTTTTTTTTTTTGCTAAAAAATTTGTTATTACTATATATTTCATTCATTTATCTATTTTCGCACTTCACTTGAAAAAAAAATACACAATTGCTATTGAAAGAGTGTGAAAACTCACGACTTTATCTTTAATATTTATTATTTATAATGTAATTATTGCGAACATTCTTTTTTACGAAACGATACAGCGAAGCAAATTTTCCTCCAAATTTTAAATACTTGACTCACGCTGAGAAAAAGATTAAAATTCTTTAAATTTGAAAGTGCATTTCTATTATTTAATGTATCTTATTCCTAAAAAAATATGACTTCAAGAGGCATCACTTCGAATGCGCGTATATAAGTACACGCATCTAATCTATTTGAGTTTTTATAAAAAGAAGTATAGTGAACGAATTGGATTTCTTTCCTTTATTTATGAGATGCGTCATTTTTTACATTAGTATGTTAATGTCCTTAAGGCAGCATCTCTCCTTTAAATAACCTATTGTAGCAAAAAACAATAAATAAACAAATTAAATCAAATTTCATTAACCATATAAATTTAACGAGAAATAGGTTAGGTAAAATCCTCCCCGAAATAAATGCCTGATTACGGTCCTGAAATATGTATTAGAAGTACGTATCAGAATTAGGAAAAAAAATCCCTACAACTTTAACTATAAAATCTTAGATTAGAAGAAATTTTCACGAAATTATTTTGAAAAAAAAAAATGCATAATAGTGGAACTACCCAATGTCTTTTTGGAATTTCTTTTCTAACTCCCAACCCCTTCCCATCTGCCGTGTTTTACATCAAATATTTATCGACTTATTATCGTCTGTAACGTTTATATTTCTTTGTGTTAATTTAATATCATCAGCGTTATCTAGTTTCTCTCTCTCTCTTGTTAGTAATTGTAACAACAAAAGATATTAGACGGAATAGTGGAAATATTTTTATGGAATGTGAAAATGTTGACAATGTTTTTCTCGCCTGTTATTGGCAAAAAATTAAATATTTCATATTTTAAAGTAAATAATGTGCTTGCTTAATTTTGTTTTAACCATACAAAATTTTTCGCAGAAAAAAAATTAGGAAAATTGACCAATATATTATTTGATTATCCGGGGAAATTATTCGATTAAGTGGGGATACTTTACATTGCATCTATGGAGAAATATTTGATCCAAAAAAAATTTATTTGTATAGGCGGTGAAAATTAGTAGTTTCTGAACGGAAAAATATACTGTAATTTATAAAAATATGGTTCAACAAAAAAAAATTATTATTATTGTTAATACTTTTCAAAATTGGCTATTTTTTCTGATGTAAAATAATTTATTTTGGAGAAAATTTAGGAATTCTAAAAGACCTTTTCTTCATTGCAAGAAAATACAGCTATAGATTCAACTTCCACAACTCCACGTGGCTCCAATGAAGCGTAGAAGGGAAAAGAATGTGGGCGGAACTGGAACTTCACTTGTCATGATTCAAAAGGGATTATCTCCTTTAGACTCAACCTTGTTTCGTCTTGTTTGGGGGAAGGCATTTCACAGGTGAAAGTACGTGGCCACCAGAATGGCATTGTGAACTGGGAAGCCCTGTGCTAAAAAAAGCATTTTTTGGAAATTCCTGTTTTCGTGGGCGGGATATCAGGTTTATAGGCGAAAATGGACGTATCTATTTGTTTATAGGAGTGTTAGTTGGTTTGTGCAGTTGGTATATTCAGTAATATACCTTGCTCACGTTCAATCTTCGAGTTAAACCGAACCATTGCTTCGGTCACTCGTCTGGTCTGCTAATTCTATATTAGCTACCAGTTTGTTTCGCTCTCTTGGCTTCCTTAAGAGGTTTTCCATCTCAAGCTCAGTCACTTTCCTATGCCGGGCTTATGAATGCTAATAAGCACGAAACTGCAGTCCTCGGATGGAAATGACTGAGCTAGCGGTGTATTTTACGTATTTCAGCTTTAGCCTTGGCTAATGGGCGAAAATTTACTGAATATATTCGATCTGTATTCTCACGGCAAAAAATAATTGATTTATTTATTCGCAACAAAGTTTTTTAACTTACCATTTTGCTTTTACGTTCCTGAACGAAAAGAAAATAGTTTCTTTTCTTTTTGTTGCTTCCATGGTAACAATTTTTGTTTTCCCTTATTTTATTTTAGAGAAATGAATAAGGCACTAGTGACATTATAAAAAACGTGCATCAAAATCCCATCGTTATTTTCCATTCTCTCTTGCTAGATTCATTCAGATGGAATAGTCTTTACTTAGCAGATTGCCAAATTACATACAATCCGCAGTCAAACAGTAGGTACGGCACTTTCTGATCATTTGGTTTTGTGTCTGTAAAATTTTTAAGCTGTTGATTAAAATGTTCTGCATGCAATGTTGCGTACGTGATTTTTGTAAAGTTTGACTATATATTGAATTCAAGTTCTATATTAATGCTGCCCTAAGCTGCATTAATGACTTTAATTTACATTGTAAATATTCAGTTTTGCGTTTACGTTATAACGCGGGAGCAAAATATGCCCCCAAATCTCATCGGTATAACGGGTTCTTTTGTAGTCAATTTTTATGTTTCACTTCCCTATCGAACATTTAAAAAAAAAAAAACACACACACACACACACTTATTTTTCTCAGTTCAATAAGCGATATTTTTTGAAGTTATATATATTTGTAATTAGTTACTAATACAAATTCGGAACATAACTTACAGCATAAATACTGTAACGAATAGCATTAAGTGAATCTAAAGCTTGCCGAATCTTAATAATGCCGAAATAGAAATAATCAGAACAAACTGAAATGTTTATCTGCCAAATAATTGCAAAGCGTCTGAAATTTATTGTCTGGAGTTAAGTCTGCGTTCTAATATACATATAAAAGTATACTAGTTGCGTGTTTTACAAATACATAAAAGTGCAGACATAATTCCAGACAATACAGTTCAGATGCTTTTAGTTATCAGACAGTAATTATGATATATTGCACTGAACTCCCATGTAATGTAATTTCAGAACATTTTAAAAGGAAAATATTTCATTTTTTACTTAAAATAAAAAGCCGCAAAAAGGCCTACAGAATATTTTTTCAAAAATAGTAAATGGGAACATTCTAAAAAGAATGATGAGTGCAATGTATGTGAAAAAATATTCCCGAAAATAATACGCGAAGTTACATAAAAATTTGTTTTATACGAATCTTCGTTCCTTACGTTGAAAAAAATAACTTTTACCCTGATTTCATTTTTTATAATGGAGCAATTTATAAATTCTTAAAAACAATAAAAACCTTTAAAAATAATTCATAACACATTTGAAGCCTAATAAATACGGAAATCTCTAAAAATGCACAAAGATTACGCATTTTGTTGTTAAGGTAGCTACTACTTATAAACTTTTTTTTTGCATTTAAATATTTTTACCTATGTATCACATTTACATTCTGAAAGGTTATTATTTTTTAAAAAAAGCATTAAAACAAAAGTTAATTAATTTGAAATTTTAAAATTTGATTTTTTTTGGATTAAATTAAGAGTTTTGCTATTCCTTATATATATATATATATATTTTTTATCAATATTTTGTTTCCATTTTTTTTTATTAAGTGGCTTTTCGTCAATTTCAGGAAACTGATCAGAGTGCAGATAGGATCCAGTATTGTAAGGCAAAACGAAATTTTAAGTGTTTGGTTTAGATTTGGAAAAGGAAATTGGAGCAAAGGCTAGCAGATAACATGGATGGGAATCCTAAAAGATTTTTTGTTTACGCTAATTCTGGGAACGCTTGAAATAGTAAAACTTGGTAATTGGTTGATGAGCATGGAAATTTAATCCAAAACGAAGGGGATATTGCAAATGTCTAAATAACTTTTTTTCCCAGTGTGTTTAACGATAATTCTATCGCAGCTGTTGACACTAGGAAGACATAAACTATTATGCAGCTTGAGGATTTTTTGTTTTACAGGGAGGAGGTCCTATTTCATTTGAAAAAAATAAAGCAACTAAAGCTCCGGGACCAGATAATATTTATCCAAAAATTTTAGTTGAATGTGCAGAGGAATTAGTGGATGTTATTTTAAATATTTTTAATGCTTCTTATAACTTAGGGACAGTACCAGAGGACTGGAAACTGGCTAACATAACGCCGCTCTTCAAGAAAGGGTCTAAAGGTAATGCTGGGAATTATAGACCTGTAAGTCTGACTTCAATGGTTTGTAAGATTTTCGAAACTTCAAAATTAATATTATGAATTTGTTAGAGACTAATAGTCTATTGACTAGTTTGCAGTATGGGTTCAGGAAAAGTAAATCGTGTGCTACTAATTTATTTCATTTCTACGACAAGGTTACCTTGGATTTAGATAACAAAAAATGTGTGGATGTTGTTTATATTGTTTTTCAAAAAGCTTTTGATAAGATACCGCATGTTGCTCTTCTCAGCAAACTAGCTGATATAGGAATAGGAGGTAAAACTTTACTTTGGGTTAGAAATTGGCTGACTGGAAGGAAACAAGAAGTAGTATTGAGGAGAAATCATTCTAAATGGAATGATGTTTTAAGCGGGGTTCCTCAGGGTTCAGTTTTAGGGCCTCTCTTGCTTATTATTTTTATGAATAACATCAATGAGAATATTTCTGGAAGCATGAATTGTTTTGCTGATGATGTAAAAGTTATGGGGATTGTAGAAAATGAAGAACGGGTAAAACAGCTTCAAGATGATTTAGATTATATTACTAAGTGGGCAGATAGGTGGGGTATATGGCAGTTAATGTAGGGAGCAGATAGGTGGGGTATATGGCAGTTAATGTAGGGAAAGGTCAAGTGCTGCACTCAGGTCATGGAAATAAGCGTACGAGTTATCGTTTATAGGGTTCAATAATTAGTCAGGCAGAAAATGTTATTGATCTGAATATCTTAATAAATCAGAACTTCAAGTTTAGTCAAAGCATTGCAAGTAACAAAGCCAACAGAAGACTTAGGTTTATGACTAGATCTATTTCAAACGAATCTAAGAAGGTTCTTTTGCCTTTATATAAGAGTTTAGTAAGACCCCATTTAAAATATGTTGTGCAGTTTTGGTCGCCTTATCTGAAGAAAGATATTTGCGTATCGGAAAGGGTTGAAAGAAGGATAACTAGACTAGTAAGAAGACTTTTAGCTTTGGATTATGATACCACACTTAATAGACGCAATATGTATAGCCTGGAGCAAAGGAGGATCAGAGGAGAAATGATTCAATTGTTTAAATTTATCAAAATTAATGATGTTAATGGATTACATTTTTGCTCCGAAAGCAGGACGAGGGGTCATTGTTTTAAGCTATTAAAATCTCAGGCTAATCTGGAAATAAGGAACAATTACTACTTTAGTAGGGTTGTGGGCACTTGGAACAGCTTACCGGAAGAGGTGGTAATGAGCAAGGGGGTAGATAGCTTTAAGAGGGACATTGATCTTCATTGAGGACTAATAAATTGACTAGGACCAGCCTAGCTGGGCCACGAGCCTGTTGCTGGTCGGCACATTTGTATTTGTATTCGTATTTTGGTAGATATAGCACACCCTCATCTCTAATTTCTGTCAAGCAAGTTGTGTTGAACTCAAAAAAGGGGGGGGGGGACACAATTAAAGGGGCACATCATCGTAATTTTGGCTCTTTTTTTTCTAAAACATTTAAAGTAAGAAAATAATGTTAGATCCTGAGTTAAATTGCCCTCAAGAAATCGTCAAAAGCCTACTAAACACAAACAGTCGGAAGGATAGTTTCCAAAAATCATTAAGATACATTTAGCGTACCTTAAAGCGTGTTAATCCGTCAAATAAGAAAAATTTCACGTAAACAATAGGTCTTCTGTGAAGAAGAATGTACTGAAATGATGATAATTTTTCATCTTTATCATTTGACTCCAAGATCGTTAACATTTTGTCTCTTAGGCATAAACAAAAATGGGATTCCTTGAAGTAAAAAATTACGAAGGGTTCCTGGCATTAAAATTTTTGGGAACCGCTGGTTTAGGGAACAATACCGCGTTTTGTTTATCTGATTGCCTAAACATTTTTCAAAGTTATGCTGCTGATGTTAGCCGGATTATTTGGATTTTCGGTTCTCCTTATTGCTTTTGGTACCAGTTTGTCTGGATAACCGAGATTGTACTGTATTTGTTCCCTTAACGTATAATAAAGTTTTCTGATTTTTCCCTCTTTTCTCCTTTGCTCCTTATTTCTTCCTCAATATAAAATAAACTATACGTTTTATTTCAAACAAAGGTAACTTTGAACATAAAAATGAAAAAAAAAAAAAACAGAGGGGGAAAAAAAACCTGCAAAATTATTAGGAAGTGCGAAATGCGTTAAATGCCTCTAGAAGAATAACAATTCACACTCTGTAAATTGATTTATTTCTGAAAATAGGTTTTACGATTGCAAAACTCCATTCTTAAGTGGCTCCTTGCCAGATGCAAAGAAAACGCCCGGAGACAGGAGGGAGGAAAAAAGCAAATGGCAGTCGTGGCGCAGTGAAAAAATATAGTGCATGCCAGATTTATAGCGGCAGGTAGAAGGGTCTTGGAATGAAGAGTCGTCAGCGATAAATCTACCTGAGCGTCAGTTAAACTTTTTTATAGAAAAGTTTAAATAAAAGTTGGATTAGGAAAAGTAGTGAAGCAATTTCAAAGCATCAGTTTTTTTCCCCCGCTTTTTTTTTTTTTTTTGTAATATTTTTTTTTTTTTTTTGGTCTAATAGATTTCAAAACAATGTGTGAAACGAAGTTTAAATTCTGTACCAAGGAGATAAACGAGTACCATTTTTTAAAATCGAGATCATACTTCTTTTTTACCGAACTTTTTGTAACACATTGCAGTGGTGTCCAATCTAATGCCCGCGTGCCAAAAATAACCCGTGAAGCTTTTCAAAATTTTGAATAAATGTTAGTAACTCTACATCTCCCACCTAAACCGAGAAGGTCTTGCTACCATTCGGGGGAGAAGTGTAGAAGACTCTCTCTTTTTTAACGTGAATGTGTTGTTGTGTTGTCAATGGTTGCCTACACTATAAATGGATCTTTATGTCATGTGTGTACTGTGGGATTCGGACTTCACACCAAATTATGGTACAGTTGAAGAAAATAAGCAGCCCCCCCCCCCAAATTTCCGGTCTATGTGGCACAAGACAACAACAAAATTGACAACTATTGTTGCAAATTTGAAGCCAAATAATCAGAAACTTATTTCAAAAGAACTAATGGTATTGTTTCCTATTAAGAAAATAAGCAAGTAGTAATTCGTACAACAGTTCTTCGTGTGTATATTTCTTTTCCTTTCCATAATTTCTGTGTTATCGAATAGAAAATTAAATATTTAAAAATTTTGTACATGTTTTGACCCACGAGATTTATCCTAAAGTAAGGTGTGAACCTCGGGTAAAAAAAGAAAAAAGATGGGCAGGCGATCAGTGGTGCCAACCAATGTATCACTGTTCAATTGATCAGTATATTTCGGTGAGAATGTAAAAAGCAGTATCTGAAAATTTTTACTTTTTTTTTTTTTTTTTTGCCTTTTTTTCATTTTTTCACTGTATTTTTAGCTTTATTCTACAAGTGTAATTAATATTGTTGAAATAAAAAAGCCAAAAAAAGCGTCTAATATGTAAGCAAAATTTGATTTTTCAAATGCTAACAACAAGAATTTAATCTCTTCATAGTGACAAAATTATTTTTGATACGCAGAAAAATCTTACATTGATCAAATTTTAAAAATGGCTTGCGTTATCTGTTGCGAAATATGTAAATTTGATCAAGTGGCACTACTTCTCAGTATATAAGGAAGCTCGTTTTGTCTTTTGTAGTTGTTGTACTGTTGTTGTTCAAATATTTTTTTGCCCAAGCGGCGAAAAGATTCCATAAATCTTTTGTTTTAAATAAAGTTTTGCTTAGGATAATTAAATGAATATCGGGTAGATTAGAGATAGTAGAACTTATATGATAGAACATCTTAAAATGGTTGATATTATCACATTCCTTGAATTTTGCAGATAACTATTTTGTTACTAGAATCAATTGTATGTTTTATAATATAGTAATAATCTTTATAGTGGAACCCCGATTTTACATTTTATGTCAGACCAGTGATAAAAACATTCCAAGCGGGAAACGTAAAAACGTGGCCGTGTTAAATATACACGCATATTGTTTAAAAATTTACTCGTACCTAATAAAGTAGTGGGGAAAATGCAATCTTAACTTGATTTGTGTTTTTAGATACGATTTCATTTATAGCACGATCTGTACGAACAACATTTAGAAAATTTCTCCTAGTTGGCATTCACAAATAAAAATAGTTATGGGTTTTTTATGAATGGAATCGCTTGAATAATTATTCTTCGTCTTCATGATCAGCGAAAGCGGATAGTAAATCTGAAACTGAAGGAATTTGTGACCAACTTCTGAAAAATTTTTAAGAAGACTGTCAGCAGATCTAGTCTTCATTTATCATGAAGGAAGGTAGGAAAATCATAAGAAAGTCCTCAAATATAACGGAATTAAGGTTGGGCATAACAAAAAGAAAGCCAGAGTGGCTTTAAACAGCAAATAGAATAATTGTATCTTGAAAAAATAGAAATCTAAAAAAAGTTTTTGTTAGTCTTTTAAAGATGACAAATTATTTTTATCTGTTTGCAGAAAAAAGTAGTAAGCGAACTATCTGGAAAAAAAAAGAAGCGTAAAATCTGGAATATTTTAACATTATAAGTAAATCTCTTTTTCTTGGATTAGCAGTAAAGGACGATGGAAACATGACAACATATGAAACGACTAGCGTAAAATTAGGGTTCTACCGTAGGGGAGAGAGAACCTTGGGACACTGCTAATTTCTAAGAATCTATTTTTAGCAGCCATTTTTTTTAAAATCTCTAATAATAACCTTCACCATAAATTATTCTATACTAAAAATCAGCATCAAATGAGTAAAATTGACGATTTTGAGAGATAAAGAAAATTTTATGACTCCGAAATAAATGTTTTATTCGTTTTATTTCGTTTTCTGCCTTCGTATTTGTAAATTTAATAAACTGATTTTTATTTTTTGTAAAAGAGTAGTACTTTAGATATTTTGCTTATAAGAAAATAATGATAGTGCATCCTGATTGACCATCATTTTGGTTTTTCTAAAACAACGTGGCGATTGTACCTTGGGACAACCAAACATTTTGTACCTTAGTTCACGTTTCCAAGGTACAACATATGCATGGTTCTTAATAATTAGGATATGTTTAGGAACATGGAATAATGATCTAATATTATGTAGTTTTTTAAACACACTTAATTTTAAATAATACATCATAATTCCTTACCTTTTTTTTTTTTTTTTTGTGCAAAAATTGGTTCCAGTATAATGCGGTATACTGCTGTTTCCTGAATCATGAAGACTTTCCCACAGTACAACAGGATGTGTCCCAAGGTCTGTCATGGATGTTGTACCTTTGGACAGCTTTTACTTAGAACTCTTACTTTGAATGGCAGGCAATATTTCATTTTTAAACTGTCTGAATATTAAAAAAATATATTGCATAGAAGTATGTCGCGGTATTTTAATGTGACTTTTAGATTTTAAATTTGATTCAAATAATTGACGTTGAAAATTAAAATATGAAACGTGTCTCAAGGTGCAACACTCTCCCCACATGGTGTCACCACAAAATGTGTTGAGATTTTTATCATTTCACTTGACCTCCTTGTCTTTGCATTCGTCTATAGTTTTTAACGTAGAAACAAGCAAGAATTAAAAGATAAAAAAGGCTAAAAGCAAAGTATCTTTTTCAAGACCCTCTAGAAGAAAATGCTTTGCATTTGTGTATCTAACACAACAATTGATTTTCAAAGCATTCACCAACTAAACTTTATTGAATGTGCAGGGCTTAGTCCATTTTCTACAGGCCTGCTTGCAGCCGTATCAACGCATTATGATGGGAAATATGTTTCAAAATATTTTCATTTGCATTTTTCAGCATTTGAATATTTTACCATACTGATTGGGATATTACTTTTCGTATAGTATTTTTATGATATATTACGTACGTGTATTGGTTTTATGTCTTTTTCTTGCCTCGTGAACTTCAATGAATTCGTGCTTCTTCCCGTACTTTCTTTTTGTTCATTTTGCAACTGAGTTTCATAGGAACTCCTTTTCAAAAACAGTTATGCGTCTTCTCCTGCGTAGTATTTCAGGATATGAGTTGTGACGCATTCCTTTAATGCTTAACAAAACTCTAGGCAGACTGCCTAATTTACTTAACTAAAGGTTTCTTAAATATTTAAAATATTCATTTCATCCAAAATGCGATTTCACAAAAATGAAAGAAGACTCGTTAGAGATATTTCATATATACTGGAGATATTTTTTCTCGTTGGACTTACAATGTTCTCTGATAAGAACTTGTTGTCTTGCACAGTTACAAATATGTTTTCTATTTAAAAAAAAAAAGGCTGAAAAGAATTCAAGTTCATTATGATCTTGTTATCTGAGACAAACCAATGTATGGCACTTCAATAAAATTCAAAAATAATTTTATATCAATTATCTTACTATAAGTGATAATTATATATATATCTGGTGGTAAGGGCCGCCGTTTGTAGTTATTGCACTATATTTTCAAAATATGGAGCAACTTAAAATGCTCCTTTCCCCATTTAAAGATTTTTCACGATAGATTTTTCTTTCTTTTGTGTACTCCACTCAATCACAAAAACTTGGGTTTCAAAAACGTTTTATTTTTAAATTGTTTATTTTTAAAATTTTTACTATCATAATGGTTATTCTGTTTTCCACCAAAAAGAATACATATCTATCCCCCATTCATCCTACACAAACCTAAAAAAACCGAGTCGCTGTTTTTTGTTGATCAACGGAATTTCTAAGATTCCAATTTTCTTTTTTTTTTTTTGTTATAATTTTTGCGAATAGTAACAGATACATAAATATATGAGATTTACCAGTCAAAACTGTTACTTTCGTGATTACAATCTTGAACCGTTTCGTTTTCAATTGCATTTTTTTTAATAAGTCCATTAGTGTTTCGCTCGGTACTTCAAGTCAAAAAGTACAGAAAAAAATTACTCTTACTTGACATAATTTGGGGGTTCATTCATTTCTAACAAAATTCGATCGAATCGAATACAATCAGCTGGATCATCCAGTCACGCAGCTAGAATTTGCGTTGCTCCAGCCGGAAGAAGGTTTCTCACTTTGTTAATAATAAATAAAATGCGATCGAGTCGAACAAAATCGAGTAGAATGAGCCCCTCAATCCATATAAATGAAGCTATATACCACTGTCGAATTAATCGCAGGACTTGAAAAGATTTTAGTTTAAAGTACCTCGTTGAAGTTTCAGCGACAATGTTTTACAGAAGAGTTTGTTAACATAGAACACTGCATTTCCATCACTATCCAATCAAATACTTTCCCGCTTAAACCTCATTTCAGTCAGTTTGGGAAAAATAAACGACTCCGCAAGTTAAACGCTGACGGTACGGCAACGCAATCAGCGATTTTGAATGCACCAATCATTAACTCGTAAAACTCACCAGCTGTCTCAAGCGTTGCCAGATTCCATGAAGGTAATTTGGCGAGAAATTTAATTTTTAGCACAACAATAGGATACGTCCACTTGTTTTTTGAGTGCTGAATTGGGTGAAAAAGAAGGATGAAGTAGAATTCTGGGAGAAAGAAAACAAAAGATGAGTCTTTTCAAATCCTTTCTCTTTCCACCCTTCTGTTTTGAAAACATTTTACGGTTAACTTAGCTTTGAAGAGGGGAACTTGCGGTTTTTCGTTACGTTTTCGCAAACTTTAAGAGTTGTAGCGAAGATATAATTTAACATACATAGATTAATACTTACGGTCGAATTTAAATTGCATAGATTACCTCTACAATACGTTTTAATAACATCATTTTTTTGCGTTTGGTGTGATATCGGCGCATTGTTCTTTCGTTTTGAGAATCTTTTTCGTTTATATACTTCGTTATAGTGTTCTTGGCTGATTTTGTTCAACTACAGCTGTAAAGGTAGATTTTGGTATCCGGGTAAAAAGTAACATTCGCTCGGGGCAAGGTGTCAGTACCTGCCCCTTAGTGCTTTTTGTTGACTGCTATAAGTTGGTTGTCTTAAAAGCCGTCTCTTCTGGTTCTTTCTATGCTCAAAAGCTTAATTTATAATATCACTTTCTGACTCTAATCCTGGCAGCACTTGATTCTTATAGTCCGTGAGAGTTGCAGAAACTCATGGCAAAGAAGGGGCGCTACAGGCAATCCCCGTTTTCCATTCTTACAAGGGTTATTCTTCAAAAAGTGTAACTTTTCTGTCACACGCCTTTTGCAGAAAAAACTTTAAAGAACAATTCATTTAACAATGATTTTTAAAATTAATATCTATTTAAACCTGCCAAAAAAAATTTAATATTTTTTATTTTAGTATATTTTTAGTTCACAGCATGTGAATTCTCACCTCCTTGGCATGTCACACACCTTTTTTAATTAAAAGTATACTTATTCATTTATTATTCCTTTGACAAGTGTCTCAAATACCAATCGTTTAGGTATACTTAATTTTTTATTGTTGAGTTTTATTTTGTTTTAGTAGGATAAGGAGTCATGCCACGCAATACGTTCTCACCTCCGTTACCTAAACACAAAATGCCATTCCTCATTAACACGTGGCAGTAATGACATCAAATTTTACTTCCCATGATACAAGGGAGCCCCCTTGTAAATTTTTAGCCATAAAAAAAAAGTTGTAAGATTTTTGTTGAAAAACAAGAAGATGAATTTTGCTTTAAAAAGTAAGTGTTGTTATTGTGATTTCTCACCTCCGTGAGCTTAAAATTTAGGGATGTAAGTAATTGTAAAAAAAGGAAGTGAACATGTTTTCATATGCTTAACATGTGCAGATTTTAGCAACAAAGAAACAAAATATTTCCCTGAAAAATGTATCCATTAGACCTGTATTATTGGAAAATTCCTCAATTCCGTGAATCTCACCTCTATGACAGACCTTATCGATTTCATTATTTCAGACTTGAAAATAACTTATGGAGGGGAAATACTTCAATCTTATGCATTCTACCAAAATATTAAATTGCCAGTACATTCTCAAATTTACTAAATACTATTTTTTAACACACATTTGAACTAAAAGGATAACTACTAATTAAGCCGTACTTTAATTAGGATAACTTAATATTAAATTCCCACTAATCATTGTTTGCTCATTGATTGCACAATTAACAAAATTACTGCTTTGATATTAAATTGGTCTCGATTTTTAAACATTAAAAGTTCTTTTTTTCCGTGAACAAGGCATTATTTTACTTTTTTATTTATGATTAAAATAATTGGAACTTAGCTGGGCCATTGTTTATGGTTATTTCTAGTAAGTAATAGTTTCATTTAAGAATTTTTTTAAAAAAAAAGAAAACTTGAGACTTCGAAATTTAAAAATATTTGCGTTCAAAAGTTACGTTTTACCCACAATCAAAATATTCATTGATTGATGGATACACAGGATTGGGTTCGCGCCTCTTACGGTCAAAAAGGGTGACATACGAAGTTTCACATTTTTGGAAAATTTCAACAGCAGATCGTCTTTGGTATCTAGTTGCATCGATTTAACATTGAAAAGTCATAAATTGTCGAGGCCCGTAAAGCGTAAGCGAATAAAGTGCGGCCATGATCTAACAAACATCTTATTCGAAACACACTTTTTCTTTCGAGACCTTATCCAAGACCCGCTACAAGATCAACTAGATCACATGCAAAAGTCACAAATCAGAATCTCTAGAACACTCCCAAAAATGATCTGCAAATGCAACTGCCAATTCTTTACTGCTATGTCAGAGAAAATGTATTGACAGATTGACAATAATAATTGAGATGTAATTGAAAGAATGAAATGCAACTAAGAAGGGAAAGAAAGTACGAGGTAATAAAACAAGAAATTACAAGTAAGAAAGTCAAAGCAGCTAAGCAAACGGGTGCTTTAAAATGGAAGAAGTAACATGGTTATAATGGGGAAGCCTAGACGATGACGATAATTTTTGTTTGATGTGTTGTGATACTTTGGTAGAGTGGTGAGGACTGGATGTATTGCAAGAATTTCTCACACATAAAATGTGTAATGTATCTTCAGTATGATTTAATTGCGAAAGTTATTCTTCAGATTATGAGGGCTCCACTGATGTTTTGTAATTTTACTTGACGTTTCTTTTTTTTAATTATTTTTATCTCAAGTGTTTGTAGATTCATGTCCTGTTTATAAATTAATCATTATTAATGCTTTTCAAATTTTTAATAGGCATTTGCTGCAGAATTAACATTGCTATAATTATGATTCAAGTTTATAAATTATTAATAATTATGATGATTTATAATTCATTTTCATAAGTTGATTATATGTTGATAATATGATAATAAGATGATACATAATTCATTTGTTCATATCTTTTCTGATTGGATGTGGCTCGTACCTATCATTCTTTCAAACTCAGAATCTTGAACAGTTACTTAATCAAAAAAAAAAATAATAATAATTCATATTTACTTAAATTAATCAACTTTACAAAACGTTCTGACCCTTTGTTTAAAAAATGTCGCAACCTGTCCTAGATATTTGGCATGCCGGAATTGTTATCACTACCAGGGGCGTGCACAGGAATTTTGGGGCTCGTCACAAATGACTGTTCCGGGTCCTCTCTATATTGTTTACCCCTATACTTCACACCTTGTTTTAAAAATATTGGGCCCCCTTCAGGCTCGGGCCCGGGCCAACAGGTCCCCCCCACCCTCTGTGCACGTCCCTGATCACTACTGTCAGTCGTTCTTTGCTAGTGATGCTTTATGCAATTTCAAAATATTTCTGTAGATTTTTAGACTTCCTATTAAAATCAAAAGCGAAAAAAAAACGCGAAATTTTCATTCATCATTACCTAGATTTATGCGGTTCACACAGGAATCAAAACAAATATGCATTGTTTGCGATAGTTCTTTATCATTGATGTTAGTGGCGGGAGAACTATGATAAGGAGGCTGCGCAGATATGATGAATGTCTTACAGTGCCCGGAGCTGAGCGGCGGGAATCTAGCCAGATGTTGAGGAATGCTTTTCGGATTTTCTTCAAAATCCACACGATGAATCGCTTGAAGGGAAATGAGGGAATGCCGAATGCGAGAAAGAACTTGAATGCAATCCGATCTTTAAAAGTTTATCTCTTTTTTTTTAAAATCATTAATCACCTTTGGGTTTTAAAAATATGTGTCAACGTCATAAAATTGATTTTTTTTTTCGTAGCTTCCGTTTGGGAAGGAACGATTTAAAAATCGTTTATAACATCTTGTGGTTATTTTTATTGTCTGCATAGATAAAGAACGATATAAATACATACTAGTCCATCTTTGCCATATGTATTTCAACCTTACATGTTAATGGAAATATCTTTTGTTTCATTTTTCAGTCTAATCAAGGATTGCATGGAATTGGCAAACGTCCAGTTAAGACGAGTCTACCAGAATAAGGGAGAAAAGTAAAAATTACATGCACGTGTTCCGCTCATTCGAATGAGACTCTGCTTAATTTAGAGTCTAACATACATCTGCAAAAACTGACATCCTTGAAACTAATAGATGCGTCCATTTCCGCCTGTAAACCGGATGTTTGCCTTTCCATACAATCCGTGGTTAGATAGTACCTCGTTCCAGTGGCGCAGCCTGAAATTTTTTCTGGAACGGCTTTTCAAAATAGAAAATTATTGCTTAATTTCCTCGTTCTAATGCGTGAAATATTATTCAATTTATTAAATCAGTTTTAGTTGCTTAGTAATTATTATTATCACTTACTTAAAAAATATTCATAATTTATACTGACATCATAATGACTTTAAACATATGAAATGAGTAAGGGAACAATATGTTTATCATTACCTTCATATAAGTCTTATGACCGTTTTGCGTGTTCTTTTCACGAAATCATTTAAAACATCCTCTTGCAATATTCAATGTTTTTGTAAATGTACATAACAGTATGTTTTTTTTTTTTTTTTGAAAGTTTTACTTAAAAGTAGAGTTAAACCTCAATCAACCGAAACCACTGGAACTGAGCTTCAACTATGCATTTCAGCATGCTGTTACAAAATAAACTAATTGATTTTTTCTATTTTCAAGTGTTTTTATCACTTTTGATTTAATTCAAACAAATCATCTGGACCATTTTTGACCCTGTTGTTTTTATTTATTTTTTACCAATCCTTTCTTTTGGGGGGCGGGCGGGGGGGGGGAGGAACTCACTCAAGCAAGTCGTTTATAAAAGAACCACAAGAATTCCTTAACTATTTTCAAACGAACTCTTACTCGCATTGAATATACCTTTCAAATGTAGTGGATTGAATGATTTGCTACTAAAAAAGTAAAGTTTAACATTTTTATTTACTATTTTTATTTTTTCTAAAGATCAATTGAATGTCACAATTTTTTTTCACAAAATGCCTCGTCACAAATTTTCCAATTCTACATTTAATGTATTTTTTAACGTTTTAAGATACTATGCCATCTATCTAAGTGCTGCCGAACCTACGCTCTATGGGCCACATCCGACTTGTGAAGCTGATCTGTATGGTCCGTTGTTTTGTTCAATGTTACAAATCGAAAAGCACGATTAATGATAATGTTACAAATTTGGAGTGAAATGTTCCAAAATTGGTTCCTGAAAAGCATATGCACTTAATAAAAGAAACACAGTAATGACAAGGACAATAATTGATTTTTATTTTTCTTTCATTTGTCACTATTCCTTCATGTTATTTAGAAAATCTTTAAGTATTTTGAAATGTTATATGTGTTCTGACTCGCGAGGGCCATTTTAATACGATTTGCGGCCCTCGAGTAGAACAAGGTTGAAGGGACACAGATTTTAACTCATACTAACAACTCGTTTATTTATTTACTATAAAATCGGCCATGAAGATATAACGGATGAAAATTGCTTCTACATTTGAACGAAGCAAATGCCTGTTTGGTGATATTTTTTTAGTTGACATTTTAACCTTAACTGTCAGGGACGTGGCGAGAGGGGGGCGCGTGGAGTGTGACACCCCTTCCTTCGGATTTTTTCGACAGTCAACATTTTCAACACATCAGTCGGCAAAAATATATTAATGGTATATTTTATTCTGTAATTGACTTTTGAAACAAAAAAAAAGTTATAAAATGAACGTAAAATATACCAGGGCTGCGGTGTCGGAGGGAAAATTACCGACTTTGGAAGTTTTAGAGCCTTTGACTCCGACTCCTTTATGCCAAAGTCAGTCCCTCCTCGACTTCGCACTGGCAGAGTTGCAGACCTAGAAGGAAAATGACTAACTTCGATTCTTGGATGCCTATACCTTTAACTCCTAACTCCGACACCTTTATCCCCAAATTAGATAGATTCCGCAGTCCTGAAATGTATCACTCGGCATAAAGTACAATTTTCCTCAAGTTGGCATTTGTGTTAAATTGGCAGAGCAACAGAATTTAAAGACACAGTCAACATGGGGCAGGCCTGGACCAACTACTGTCTTATTTACTCTTACTGAAAAACGAAAAAGTGCCTTTGCGGAGGGGGGGGGGGGGGAGTTGTTCGATTATTATGTATAAAGAACAAGATCTCCAACCTATGGCCCATCCGGTCCAAAACAATTTTGGGGATTTGGCATCAGTGACTGAATAATAAACAGCAGATAAGACAGACGTCACCAAAACAGAGTAGACGCCATATAGGCCGCCAACATCTACCCGCCTTAATTGAAAGACCCTTTATTTTCAAATTTCTAACAAATAGAAGGGGGGATGCCAAAAAATGCCATATTCAGCTCTTTGCTGCGTCCAGCAAAAATGTAGAAATCCTGGTTCTCATTTTTCTGTCTCATATCGATTGAGATAAATTTTTGTGATTCACATGTTTCCATATCTCCTTCTATTGATTTAATCCCGAAATCAGTGTTCAGGAATTTCTTCTGTTACTTGCTTTCATCTTACTTCTGATGCACGACATACGTATTCATAGCGCCATGGGGAGAGGGGGCATAGGAAGGCATACCCGCTTTGGGCGACCTAACCCGCCTTGGGCCACCCTTTACTGCCTGCCGAACTCCAGTGGATGAACCCCAAACTCCAGTAGATAGCGTTCATTGCCAACCACTTTTTCGTTTCTTCGCCCCCCCCCCCTGAAATGACACAGTCTTACCAGCAAAACAGTTAAGTTACCAGATCCAGTTCAGCCTTGTCACGATCAAGAATTTCCCTGCTTGTCAAACCATTACCCCACCAAATTTCGCTTACGCTTGTAGGCCATGACAATCGCTGAAACTCATGGCAACAAAGAAAGCGCTACAGAGAACTCCTGTTTCCATTACGTTGCCATAGGTTGGTGTATGCAGGGGTTCCGTTCAGCGCCTCTTGCGGTAAAAATGGGCGACATCCAATACAAAATAAACAAATTTGGAAACGCTGACATTGATTGGTGCATACATGAGCTGCATCGCTTTAACACAGAAAAGTCATAAGTATTCAAGGCCGGTTATGCGTCAGCGCCTCCTAGTGGGACCATGGTCAAACATTACCAAAACATATTATCAAATTATCATGCCCTAGAGCGAGTGTTATTGTTGATGACAACAGGAGCGTTTCTCGCTAATTGGTTATTATATATATCGTCGCCCAAAGCAAAACTAAAACATCTGATCCCAGAAGTAACACTAACATATCTTGCTGTTGCTCTGAGGCGACGATATAAGGATTTATGTTTTCGTACAGACTTCGCACCAATTCCGCCTCCTTCAGTTCAAAATATAATGGCTTTTTATAAGAAATTGAAGTTCTATTTTCTATATTTTATCCCGATAAGCTTAAAAGCGTTTTCGTCAACTTTAATTATATTTTTGACCTTCTTTTGTAACCTAAGTCTATTAAAGTTATTTTTTCCCGAAGGTAAGGTAAACTTTTTTTCTAAAACTTTATCTCCTTTCTTCGATTTTTCAATTTTTTTCATTATTAAATTTCTTCCCCTTTGAGCATTACTTAATTGGTTAGGAGAAACAAAAATGCCTCTAGCTTTAGTCAATATTCTCTAATTATAAAATAAATTTTGAAATCAAGGTATGAAAAAAGGTTACAATAAAGATCTTAAATGAAAATTGAATGATCTGAAACAATTTTGCATTTCTGAATTTTCATCATAGATAAAATTTAAAGCTATATTTTATTAGTTGAAAGAAAATAGATCTTTTAAATTAATTATTTACGAAAAGTGTATGACAGTTTTGTTTTGATAGTCGGAAATGTTTTTTAATGCCAAAATATTATGTGTTTTGCATTTCTTTTATTATATTATCTTTATATTGGAAAGATCACTAGAATATAGCAGTAGTTTAACGTTTCACGCACGTTTCATTCACTTTTATTAACTACTAATTTTTAAAAAATTTATATATAATTTTAATGGATTGAAGGATTGCATTTACAAACATGTAACACACTTTTTTTCAAGGGAGAGAAGTTTTAAATTTATATTCATTAAAAAACAATAATATTTCGATATTTATTACTAATTCAGTGTTACGGTAAAGCAAACATATTTCATTCCCGTACCCAATTTCGTTTGCCAAAGTTTTGTTTACCCGAAACTATTAAAATTGCGTAACGAGTCTCATACTGTTTAGACTATTTTGCAATGACAATATTTTACCAGGATACATAAAAATATTTTATGAGCTGATGTATTAAATTTGAAACTTTTATCAACTTATTAATTTATCGATTTTTTTATTTCTCCTTTTTAACATAAGTCCTATCTGCTTATTTACGGTTAGCTGATGAAAGCAAAAGCGATGCCGTTAAATGAGTAATCTTTGACGTTACTGAATTATCCATCGTAAAATCCTCATAAAACAAGATAAAATGTTTTTAAGCATTGATTTTAAAAGTTACCTGCTAAATAAGTCATCAGGAAAACGAAGTTAATTAAATATGAAAGATTAAATATTTATAGCAACTGGATAAATGTTTATTGCATTACGTAATAACATTAGTAAGGAAATGTTAGCAATGTCAGCAAAATAGTGATTGTAGACATGGCCGTTTATAGTCAAAGCATTAAATTTTTAATATTTCAATTTTTAAATTCCTTTGTAAAAGTATTTGTTTTCTTCTTGTTTTTCAATTTTGCTGATATTTTGCAGAACTTTTACAAAACGCGATATTCAATATAACGACTCGCTTGAGTTAAAATAAATTAATTTCCCTAGCTTATATCTCTAGTCTCGAAAGTGAAGGGCACTAAATTTCTTTTTTCTTTTCCAAAATCGGGATTTCAGCACCATCTCCCTCAACTGTTTAACTGTTTATACTGTTACTCAAATGTTTTGAATCAGTAAGATTTTGATTAAGAAATTTTCATTTTTTAAACCGATTAATGCCAATCTAGTAGTACAAATCATTCCAACAGAAAGTTTATCATCTTTTGTTGCGTTTTTTTTTTCTTTTTTTTTTTTTTCTTTTTTTTCTTTTGACATAGTGACGTTTTTTTGCTTAGGTACAGATGGGTATGAAACAAACTATGCTTTCAAAATTCTTCTCCAAAAAATGTAATGTGTTAAAATAAGTTATAAAATTAAACAAAAAAAAAAGAAAAATTGTATGCCTTTAAAAGTTTTGCATTCCATCAGATGTGCTAGTGGTCTGTCAAAAAAAAAAAAAAAAAAAAACATTTATCCCTGAAGTAATTAGAATTACAGCACACAACAACTTTCCTTGCCATTTAAGAGTGAATTATAGGTTTTTAATTTGTTGTCTATTAGAAAACTAAAAATTTCTCTCTCTGAATTAGAGAACATTACAGCCAATAAAACAAACATTTATGCCAGACGTAATTAGCATTACAACACATAAAAACATTGTTCTCAAATTTAGAGCAAATAATTTGTGCCTCTTGTTTGTCCTCGATTAGAAAACCAAAAATTTCTCTCTGAAGTAATAAGGGCGTGACTATGACTTTTAAAGACACTGGGCACGAACTTTTGGGTGTTACATCAGTGCCCCTCCCCCTCTAGTACAATGTTTATTGCAACCCTAAATTTATATTGTCCATTTCATTTACTAACCCGCTTCCTAAGTCATTTTCTGCGGCTTTTTCTTAGTTCACCTATTTTCAAGAATTCCTTTAAGTACAGTTTTCTTAAAACGGATCTAAATCAAATTTCCTCCACAAGACTCGATTAAAGTTTTTTTCTTTGTAATTTTTTCAAGATAAATTTGTTTCTAAGCTGTTTGAAACAATTTTGGCATTATTTCTGTTGCGTTATTGTCTTTTTATTCCAAAGCAAAAAATTTATAAAACAGCAAAAAAAAAAAAAAAAAACTAAAATAATCAATTATCCATCGTTTTGCAGCACAGAAACTAAAAATTACTGCAGGCACGTGTTTTGGTGTTGCAAGGAACACCTTTTTCACTGTTAAGAGGTGCGACCTTCGAGCTGAAAAGTCATCCGTGAAAAAGCAACACGGTGGAACAGGAGACAGTATGAATACCAAAAACTAGAAATTTGACAACACAAAAAAGACAAAAGACACCTGGAGCCGAAATGTATTATATAGTTCCATCAGTAAAAGACAATTAAGCAATAAATTTACTAGAAAATCCATAAAGAAGACAAGTTGTCCAAAAATGAAACCACTCTGAATAAATTAGCAATAAATTTGTCGACGGGAAAAATTATGTAGGGATGCCATGCAGCAAATGGAGAAATGCAGAAAAAAACAGAGTGAAGTATAAACAAATTGGAATTAGTTGATCATAAAACGAAATAAGAAAGCAAAAAATGAAAAAATAAAACTAAGAAATGTACAGACGTTTACATAGCCTTCAAACATAGTTCCTTATCATCCACTCAAAAATATTGCGTTAGGCGTATTATTGCTTCTAATGTGGACTTTAATTACAGAATTTTCCAAACCCGTCTTTACTAATACTGTTAGTCGTACTGTAAAGAATTTAACTTCCAATTCAGATATTAGTTGTTAATAAATCTGACAAGGGTGGTCAAATTATTGTTCTTGACAAATCATCATATGTTGAAAAAATTAATGATTTGATTTCTTTTTGTTCATACTTAGAGATGTCTAGAGATCCTAGTGATAATGAGTTAAAGACTATTTCTTCTGCCGTCAAGTCTATTCAGTATATTCCATTAAATGTCAAACGCTCTGTTATTCCTTCTATTGCTAATTGTGCTAGATTTTATGCTTTACCCAAGGTATATAAAACTGGCATTCCTTTCCGTCCGTTTCCAATATTGGTACGGCTGCTTGTACACTTGCAAAATATTTAGTCTCTGTTTTTTCTCCTCTTATGAGTCATAATGTGTTCACTGTAAAAAAACTGTATCGACTTTGTCAAAAAAATCAGAATTTCGTTCCAAATAATTCTTTTATGGCTTTTTTTGATGTGAACTCATTATTTACGAACATTCCGGTCGACTGTTCATTGTATACTTTCTGAATTTTATTTTACCTCTAAGGAAATTGAGGATTTAGTTTTCCTTACTCATACTTGTCTAAAGCAATCTTCTTTTGTTTTTAATGGTAAATGTTATACTATGTCAGATGGTCTGGCTATGGGAAACCCATTTAGCCCCATCTTTAGTGATATTTACATGCATTACTTTGAGGTCAAGTTGTTTCAGAAACTACAGTTTCAATTCTATGTTTGCTATGTTAATAACTGTTTTGTTCTTATGAACCACGATCAACTCAATAATGATGAAGCTTTATCTTTTTTTAAGTTCATTGATCCCCTTATTCAATTCTCTTGTGAAAAAGAACAGAACATTTGCCTTCCATTTCTGGATGTTCTAGTTTCTCGAATTGAGTCAGGTATTAAAACGCTTTATCGCAAACCTTTCGCTGTTTCCTTACCCCCACATGGATTATCGTCTCACCATCCTAATCAAAAATATTCAGCTTTCAACACATTTGTTTATAGTGCCATAAATATTTGTTCATCATCTGAGCTTCTTAATGTGGAACTCAACTATTTAAGAGCTGTGGCTGTTGATAGATACTATCCGTACACCTTAGTTGACTCCATTCGTAAAAAACTTTGCAAAAAATTTCAAAAAAAGTTCTTATTAGAACTTTTAACACTAAGAATTTGGTTGTTCTGCCTTTCTTCCCCGGTATTACTTTTCTGGTTGCTAAGATTCTGAGGCGATTCCAATTCCAAGTGGTGTTTTCTCCCATTAATAAACTTTAATTTTCTTCTCTTAAAGATTCCATTCACCCTCTTAATTGTTGTGGGATTTATAAAATTGTTTGCAATTGCAGACTTAGATACATCGGACAGACCCTCCGTTCTTTGAAATTCCGTTTAAAAGAAAATCAAAGCTATGTGAGAAAACAACAGTTGAATAAATCCAGTATTGCTCAATATTGTTGGGATTCGAATCACTCTTTTGATTTCAAGTCAAATTATCCAAAAATGCCCCAATTCGTTGGATCTTGATTTTTGGGAATCTTTCCACATCCTGATTAACCGGTCTACTTTAGTTAACGATCCTACTGCAATTCCGTATTTTCCTTCCGTGTGGACTCCATTTTAAAAATTGGTTTAGTTTTTCTTATATTTTTAGGTAAACGTCTGTACATTTCTTACATTTTTTTTTCATTCTTTGCTTTCTTATTTCGTTTTGTGATCAACTAATTCCAATTTGTTTATCCTTCACTCTGTTTTTCTTTTCTGCATTTCTCCACTTGCTACATTGCATCCATTCCAATTTTTTCCCGCCGGTAAATGTATTGCAAACTTATTCAGAGTGGTTTAATTTTTGACAATTTGCATTGTTTATGGAAATTATTACTTAACTGTTTTTTACTGATGGAATTATATAATAAATTTCGGCTCCATTCGTCATTTTGTCTTTTTTGTTTTGTTAAATTTCTATTTTCTTGTATTTATACTGTTTCCTGTTTCACCGTGTTGCTTTTTCGAGGATGACGTTTCATCCAGAAGCTCACACTTCTTTGCATTGAAAAAGGTGTTCTTTGTAACACCGAAATTCGTGTCTGCCGTAATTTGCAGTTTTTGTACTTCAAAACGTTGCATAATTGATTATTTTAATTTTCAGCACAAGGGTATTTATTCGTTATCAAAAACACTAAATTTTAGTTGCAAATGCATAAAATGCACTATAAATGGAAATGTATCTAAAAACAGAAAACAAGTCTACATTTTGCTGCAAGTACGTAAAGGAAACGTCAATTTTTGAATGATAAGCTTAGATTTTTATCATAGCCTGCCTCCCCCCCCCTCCGATTTTTTTTCTCGGTTGGTATGTTTTTCATCATTAGTCCGAGGATGTACATAAAATTGGGGTTCCACTGTATTGAAGAAATCAAGTATTTTGAATTTAGATTTGATGTTTATGTCTTGCTATATTGCTATATGAAATTACTCTACTTCTTTTTAATTCTTAGAGTACAGATTTGGTTCTCCGAAACTTTGGTGCAAAGGTCCTGTGCCCCTCCTCGTCCATGCCTTAATCTGGCCCAAGATGTAATTAGCAATGCCACACATAAAAAAAGCATTGCTCCCCATTTTAGAGTAAATAATACGGAACTCTTATTTGTTATATATCAGAAAATTTAAATTTTCTCTCTGAAGTAATAAGTGATTCGCATTACAACTACTAAAAATGTTATTCCCCTATTCGAGCAAAGAATATGGTTCTCTAATTTGTTGCCTATTAGCAAATCGAAACATCCCCCCTGAAGTAGTTGGCAAAACAACCCATAAAAGGAACATTGTTCCCTAATTTAGAGCAATAAATTTGGGTTTCTAATTCGTTGTCTATCAGAAAATCGAAATTTTCTCTTGATGTAGTTAGCATTACAACCCGAAAAAATATTGTTCCCCAGTAAGGGGAAGGAATATGAGTCTCTAATTTGTTTTTCAATCGGAAAATCAAAAGTTTTCTTCGTGGCGTAGTTAGCATTACAACCCATAAAAAAACATTGTCTCCAATTTAGAGCAAAAAATATTGGTCTTTAATTTGTTGTCGGTCAGAAAATAAAAATTTTCTCCATAAATACATCCAATTTAAGACATTGCTCTCCCTTTAAGAATCATCGGTATGGGTTTCTTATTTGCTGTCAATCAGCAAATCAAAATTTTCTCCTTGAAGTAGTTAGCATTATATCCCTTAAAAATTCAATTGCTCTCCATTTCAATCAAGAATATGAGTCTCTAGTTTGTTGTCAATCCCTGAAATCCCCAATTTCCTCCCTGAAGAAAATAGCATTACAATCCATAAAAGAAACATTGTTCCAATATTATTTATCTCTAACTCGTTGTCTATCAGAAAATCAAAAATTACTTCCTGAAGTAGTTGGCATTGCAACCCAAAAAATCATTGTCCCCTAATTAGGGGAAGGAATATGAGTCTCTAATTTGCTTGTCTATCACAAAATCAAAATTTTTCCCTGACGCAGTTACCATCACATCCCATTAAAAAAACATTGCTCCCC
Organism: Uloborus diversus; assembly: GCF_026930045.1. Taxonomy (NCBI): domain Eukaryota; kingdom Metazoa; phylum Arthropoda; class Arachnida; order Araneae; family Uloboridae; genus Uloborus; species Uloborus diversus. The sequence continues at coordinate 70,912,013 of NC_072736.1, read as the reverse complement.
AATTTATAGAGCAAAGAATATGCCTTTCAAATTTCTCTCATTCTTGCTGACAAAATAACTGGCCATTTATTTCACTTCAACCATCCTCTTTTATTCCCCAGTCGCTGTCCACAAATCACGCCGGAAATTCCTGCTGCAGCCTCACCTATTTTTATCATTTCTTTTCCTGGGGGTCTTTTCCTGTGGCCCTGATGCCTCGAGCAGTGGCCGGCCTCTTTTTCGTCGAGCGCTGCTCTTTATACCGCTTGAGATCAGCAGGATCGGCAAGATTTCTGGGAAAGGTGAAGCACAAGGAAGATCAATATTTGCTTTGTGATGCCGGCTTACACCTCTTCCAGAAAATACGACCGGTCCTGTGGTGAGGGAAAAGAGGGGTTTTCTTTGTGGGTTGTGTTTTGCAGACTTATTAATCTGTCTTTTCGTAGTCGGGGATAGTGTTTTACCTTGGGACACTGTTCAGATTTAAATTTTTAGCGTTAGTTATTTGAATCAATTTTAAAATCTAAAAGTCACTTTAAAATACCCCAACATATTTATATGCAATATATTTTCTTTAATATTTAGACAGTTTAAAAATGAAATATTGCCAGCCATTTAAAGTAAGAGTCTCAAGAAAAGCTGTCCCAAGGTACAGTATTCTTGACAGACCTTGGGACACATCCTGTTGTATTATGAGAAAGTATTCATGGTTCAGGAAACTGCCATACACTAGAACTAATTTTGCACCAAAACAAAAAAAAAAAGTTTTTTTTATGGTAATGAATTAAATCATGAATAATGAATTATGAATTATGATCTAACATTAAGTGTGTTTAAAAGACTACATAAGATTAGAACATTATTCCATGTTCCTAAAAATATCTTAATTATTAAGAACCATGCATATGTTGTACCTCGGAACGTGTCTTAAGGTACAAAGTGACGTATATTCAATCAGGCGTAAAAATAAATAAAGATAAACATCATGATTTCCCTTCCAAACAATGACGACAGATATTAAAATACTTTTAAGAAATTAAATCCAGAAAGATGGATTTAAAATGCGTAACCACATGAAAACATAAAATAAAATAAGTTTAAGGAATTAAAATGCGAAAGAAAATGGTTCACAATATGAATGGATTCGAGATTTCCTAAACTTGATTTAAAAAGGCTTGTAACTTTTTTTCCTTTCGAGATAAAAGCTTATTTTTTCTACCATAGGTCGAGTTAGATTTGGAGTAAAAAAGGTCGCTTTTTCGAATGGCGTCAAAAAGAAAGCTGTGGGACAATTCCTTCACTTTTTATTGATTTTTTTAATGAGGAAAGTAGGGCCTAAATTTCAGCTAAGCCTACAAAATTTCGAGCTAAAAAAGCAAATAACTCCGGCCGTAATAAAGTTAGATCATTGAAACAAATTAAGTAGAAGGCGGAAAATAATACCCTTTCTAACGATATGTAATATTAATATGTGCAAGTAATTTTTCACCCCCATATTTGAGAATTTATGTGTAAATTGGATGTAAATTGGAATAAAAAAAGAACTATTAATCGGATTTTCTTCGAACTGGTCTGCAAACCTTTTCAGGACTTAAAGGAACAAATTGTGAAATTTTCAACGTAATCAGCCGGGTAGTTCTCGAGTTTTGCGAGTTCAAACACACAGACGCTTTTTGGGACTTCATTTTATACTATGTAGAGATAAAATTCAGCTGAATAAATTTACAAATCAGGCATAAAATTAAATAAAAATGAAGAAAATATTTACTTTGGAGTCATGAAATTTTCTTTCTCTCACAAAAACGTCAATTTTACTCATTTGATGCTGGTTTTACTATGACATCAATTAGTGGTGAAGGTTACTATTAGAGATTACAAAAACATGGTTGCTAAAAATAGATTATTCGATATAAGCAGTGTCTCAAGGTACAACAACTCTCTCCAAGTATATGAGACATGACTTAATAGTGTTAAATTGTTCATTCTGAATGCAGTTAGAATCTTTATAAATACAGCCAGTGCAAAATGGGTATTGTAAAATGCCTTTATTGATATTAATAACAAGATATATTTTTCTAGCTTCATAATTTCATGAATATTGCACTTTTCTATAGTTTTGCGCTCCTACTTTGCAGTAGTCCCTTCAGAACTTTTTAAGTTCAAAGTTTATAGTTGTTTTTGGTGAAACAAAGTACTTATTCTTTCCAACCTTCAAAGCTTCGGTATGCAATCAGAAAGTGCATAAACAACAGAAATAAAATTAAATGTAATGTATGCACACATACGTAGAAAACGGGAGCGTTTTGTAAAGAGATGCGGTTGTATTAAATTTTAATGTAAGTAAAACACACCCAAATGTGCTTAACATACAAGAAAAAATTTTTATTTGACAGAAAATTTTATGGCTTTAAGAACTGAATATGATTTTGAACATGTGGCTACTTCAGCACCAGTTTTTTTTTTTTTATTATTATTTTTTTTAGAGGAACAATTGACGTACAGTAAACTCCCAATTATCCGCTAGCGGTTTATACACGTAGTTCAGTAACAAAAACCAATGGCAGCTTTTCTTTTGGGCGAAAAATTGTACATTTTAACAAAACTCAGTTGTATTTATTTATTTTTTTACTGTGCTTTCTTCATCGAACATATATTTGTTCTTTATTAAAGTTAAGTTCTGTTGTGAAAAAATACAAAAAAGACTGGGGGTACTTGATCCCCACTTTAGTTTTTATTATTTTTTTCTCTGCTGCAAATTATCAGGGTTTTTTAAGTACGTGAACGAAGGTATTTTTTTTTCTCTATCTGACAGTATTTTTTAGTTGAAATTAAACAGATACTTTTAGTAATTTTTTTTTTTTTGAAAAATTTCATAAAGGGATCATGTATCCCCACATCTAGGGATACATGATCCCTTCATGGGGGATACTTGATCCCATTGAGAAAATATGTATTCTTTTCCTTAGATAGGCAATTTATTTATTTATTTTAGTTTTCTACATAATGTTTCTAAAAAATAACGCCATTTCTAATTTTCTTTATTAGATTACAATAATGTGAACCCAAAATAACATTGTTTTAAATTCCACTAGACATTTGTAAAAAAAGTACACAACTTTCATTAACTTATGATGCTTTTGATCAGTTACTTATTATCCAATACAGTTATGAACAATACTACATTTTATAAGTAAAACAAACATTTTTTTTTATAGTAGCGTAATGAAGCTAAAATTACAACAAATAAAAAAGTAGGATGGCAAGCACGAAAATCATCTTACTTGCTTCTTGTGTTGCAATAATAAAATTAAAAGTTTCATCAATTGAATTACTTTTTAAAAAGAGGTAAGAAAATTGTAAGATCAGTGTACTTATAAAAAAGAAAGCGTAGCTTATATGTTTTCAAAACCTGAAAAGTCAAATGCAAACAATTCGTTTGTTGTAGTTCTTGAAGTTTCGCTCAACTCAACTGGATGTGTGCAGATTAACACATTTTGTCAATTTTTCAAGAAAAATAGATTGATTAAGCATATTTCCTTCTCTCTTCAGAAAACATTTTCAAATTCTAATAATCCATACTTTGCAATCTATCCACTAATGGGCCTACATAATGGGCAACTCACTTTTTTGTTGTAAATCTAACCATAGCAAAATCTTTTTTTTTCTTCTTTCAAACAAAGATTTGACATCTGTTTCAACTTCTTTAAGCTCATTTTGCTGTTCAGAACATAAATAACCAGTAGAGTTAGCTTATGTTTAGATGTTTGAGGTGTTATGTGGGTTACAAGTGCGAACTGATAACTTAATTGTTTAGCATATTTACTGTAGATTGTTTGAATCTATCACTCAAACTATGATACATTTTGTTATGTTAACATGGTTTTGAATGTATAAAGTTAGTGTCAACTAATCAAACAATATTTATATTGTTTTCATTGTGTTTGCATTGTCATATGGATACTTGATCCGTGGGATCATGTATCTCTATTTCAAATCTTTATTTAATGATTTTGGTACATTTTTGGCTATGGGATCATATATTCCTAGGGATCAAGTATTCCCAGTCTCCCCTATATATTTTCTCTGTTTGAAGAAAGTAATATGCATTAATACACAATAGTTTTTGCATAATAGTGTATGTATAATTATAATATATGCACAATAGTTTTTGAAGAAGTACAATTCTTACCTTATTTTTCCTTTATTTTAGTCTTTTTGCGGTTTTTCCGCGATTTGTATTATCTGCGACGGTTGTGCCACCCAATTCCAATAAAAAAAAAGGAGTTTACTGTACGGATAATTTTACCGGATGAACCTGTTAACTAGCTGCATCCTGTCGTTTGATTAAATACCTGTAGATTAGTATTTTTGGGGATTTATACGGTCGTATGTCTCCATTGATAAACCAAAAACTGACATTTGAAAGCCAGCATTCGGTTCATTATGGCCCACATACATCCTGATTTTCTGCGGAATGTCTGAAAAATAAACCATTATATTATAACACGTAAAACGCGATGGCCACAAATATAAAAAATATCATTTTTTTAAATGTCATAAAATTATCTGTGAAATAAAATCAATTTCATAGATATTAAAAACACTAGTATTTGTTTTGTTTTAGCTTAAAGTTATCCACCTTTAAAAACACCCTTTATGCAATAGAATAATAATCTTCATTTGCTCATTGTTTTACTCTTATGTTGAGTCATTATGTGCTCCAGGGATAAGGCTCTGCCTTACACTTTTATATTGTAAAATTGCACTGGGCAGGGCACTTCTATCAGAAATTGCTTTATTATTCAGGACGTTCTTGTCCTGAAATACTTATATCTTGTCGTTAAAATGGACGATATTCCGGGAAATTAATTTTCCGTAATCTATGACAATGATGTATTAATGAAATGAAGTTAAATGCGTTCCGTGATCAGAACTTATATAACTGTCTGCAATATTCTTCGAAACATACTTTCCATTAAAATATCTATATTTCTAGTAGTTAAAAGCTTTTAAAAATATGAAAAGGTAGTTTTGCTTTATTTAAATATTTATTTTTTGATGAACTCTACCGGGTGGATAAAACTATAGAGCATGTATACACTAGAGGACGTACTACTTTTCCTGAAAAGCCGAAACTGGCTAAGAATGAAGTTGCATGAGGATAAAGTGGTGATTTAGCTGTGGTGGTTTGCATGCATGGCTGATAGCTTGACCATTGCACTCGCCAAGTAATAGTGGTGAAAACCTTATTCATTTTTACAGCTGAAAAATACCCCTATTGTGAACTTAAGTAATCAATACAAGTTCTACAAAATATGAGTTCTAAACTATTCTACAACGCATTCCCTCAAATATTCTAATAAAGTACCATTTAAATTGAGGAAAATAAGTGTGAATTGCCTAAACGGAGGATCAAATCAGAGTCTTTCAATTACCGTTCCAGTTCTCAATCTTTTACATTTGAGCTATTGTCCGTTTTGCACGAAAAGGCACTTGATTCCATCTTTTTCACGTAGTATCCGATGATTCTATTATGCTATTTTCGGCAGAAAGCATATTTAGTTTATTTCATTTTGTCGTAAAAGCAGCAGGTTTTAAAATGCTAGAATGACAAAAGTAGGATAGTGATTTTATTTGCACATTAAAATGTACGCCAAAATTTAAGGTTGTCTCATTTGCAAGCATGAAGATATGTTTACCGATCACCCCCGCGTAAAATTGAACTCCGCGTTCGAAAGGTGGGGCGAAGTGCCTTCTTATGGAAAACGTACAATACCTAGATACGATCCCATGCAGCGCTTTCTGTCGTACAACCAAGGCAGATTTCTCGAAATTCTTCCCTAAATAATTGAATAAAACAATATTTCGTGTTGCTACTCCTATGTTTTATCATTTCTCATTACAGCAAGTTTTTATAAATATAAAGAACTGTGGGAAAGGCCTAGTGTTATTATTGAAGCTAATTCCAACGCCAAAGCCACGATGCCTTACCGATGAATCACTTGATATATCATATTCCAGTGACCCCCCGTACCTACCACTATCTGTGTTTTTTACCTGTTGAATAGGGCCCTGAAGACAGCTCTGTTTTTTTTTTTTTTGTTTTTTTTTAAAATCTAGACCAGAAATTGAACAATCGCTGGTTCAGCACCCCCAGAGGTATAGACTCACTTGGAGGATTTTGTGACCACGTCGTGACCTGTCCCCATTCACCCTTAACAAACACGGAGGAACTTCGATCAACTGGCATCAAACCCGGGACCAGTTACGAGTTCGACGCCTTACCGATTAAACCACAACAGTCGGCCTCGATTAATAAATACATAGCACAAGATTTTCTTCTTCTTTTTTTTTTTTTTTAATTGCAGGCGCAACTGTCATTTGACATTCACCGTTCCCACACCACAAAATTATTGGTCATTTGTAAAACAACACCTAGTAAGCACCACGGTTCATTTCCTAACGACCAACCACAGGACTCAAGGATTGCTTAATAAACAACCTCACGACTCTAGGGTCTACAGTTTTAATAAGCACGTATCGTGCATATGATCGGTTATGTAAGAAGTAAAAGGTAATATATCGTCGCCTCAGAGAAACAGTAAGATTGGTGTTATTTCTGGGATTAGACGTCTTAGTGTTGCTCTGAGGCGACAATATTTGTGTATAATATGTCTGGAAATAAAAAATAGAAAAATCGGCGTAAATGCGAATGTTAGAACAGTTCCTGACTCTAAATGAACAAGGAACAACTTTTCGAATAAAAAAGTTGCGCTTTCAAATGGTAAGAATTTCGAGAAACCAGTTTGGGGTTTCTTTTTGAATTACAGTCAGAAAGTTTTCTCTTTCAGTTTTTCTGTCATAAATTAACTCAGGAAACGTAAACATTATTAATTAAGATATATTTAATCAATTGACCGTATTAAACGACACTTTTAACATTATTTTTTAATTATCAGTCAGTAATAGCTTATCGCTAATATGCAATTAAAGGAGAAGCGTGCTTTTGTGTTACTTATTATGAGGCAGTTTTTTTAAAGTCAGGCAGGGTCAAATGCCTACCATTTCTGATTTTGATAAAAAATTTTACAGTGATTTCTTTTTATGATTTCAAAACATAAGTATTTTTTTTCTTTTTGTCCAAAAAAAATTTATTGCGGCCGACAAAAATTCTGGAAGTTGGTCCCGATTTGATGCTTTTCTCAAATCAACATTTTCCTATGTTGGATTATCTCTGCCCATTGAGTATTAAGTTCTATTTTTTCTTTTTCTTTTTTTTGCAATTACATTATTGCATTTAGGGTCTAAAGATAAATATATTTTAAATTTTATGGCTGATGTTCAGTGCAGCCTTTTAGGAGCCAGACTTCGCCACTGTAAGTGAAAAAGTGGCACTTTTGAGACCTCCTATCTCCATGTACTAAGGGTCAGCAGCAATTTTCTCGTGCAATTTGTTTGTACTATATATTTTTTACTTAACTAGCTCTTTAGTTGCAAGGCTAACCTCAGTGATGCGCTCATAATAGAAACCCATATTTTCTGATGCATTTTTAAAGCATTTTTTTTTAATCTTTGTTTTCGAAATGAAGTTTGTTTTGAAATGAAGTTTCGAAATAAAGTTCGTAAGTATTATTTTACCCACTCTTTTTTTTTTTTTTTTTTTTAGTTTTTGAGATTAGGAATTAAAGGTTATCAACTTAAAGCTTTTAAAAATGATAGCAACTTTTAGTCAAACACAAAAAAGAGTACTCATATTTACCCTTTTTACTCTATCCTATAAATGGACTCGAACGACTTGACATAACTGTATGACATAAGCACTGTCATGATCTCAGGAAAAGACTTGTCTGATCGTCTTTTAATATGCGAAAATACATTGGACGATATATTTTTTTTTAAATCAAAAGATATAAACGTGCGTTATGCTGGTGAAAGAAATAATTAAAGACGCAGCAATAAACTTAGTTTTTCAAAATTTTTCAAAAAGTGCTGTTATCAAGAAATATTTTTGTTTTTGCTCGAGTAAAGGTAGAAGAAGAAAGCTACCGTGCATTTTGAAAAGTTACCATTTGTTCTTGGGCCTAATTCGATTTAAAAACAAATTCCATCTCTCGACCATGTAATTAAATTTTCTTTCTTAACTTACTTAAGGTTTAATATTGTCTTTTGCAAAAAGTCATTTGGATCACACAAAAGAAGATAATTGCAACTGCGTTGGTTTTTTGTCATGCATATGTGGTGTCAGCAATTATTTCGACGCTTGTTTAAGATATTACTTCATTTATATAAGAATTTAAAAAGTTATTTCTCTAGAGCAATCTATTTCTTTCGTTTTCTTCTTCATTTTTGTAAAATCTGTTTGTAGAATCACGTATGCAATTCTTTTTAAAATTAAAAAAGGAAAAACTTTTTTCCCAAAAAAAATATCTATTTAAATCCAATCTTTGATTAAAATTTTGAAATGTATAATGGATTTCACCATGTTGAAGACGGTTAAATTTTCCTACCTTTTCAATTTATTGATATTTTTTGTTGAAAAAATACTTATAATAGCTATTAAGAGCAAGAACCATAAGTTCTAGGTTTTGTTTTGAATATTCTGTCTCTACAGTGTTCACATTTAGTTCACAAAATGTACGCGATTTTATTGAATACTTTAACTTCACACATTGCAATATTTTTGATATTGAAGAAGCATATTTGGGTGAGTCGTTTCTTTTAATTCCTGAAACAGTTGTACGCAATATTGTTTTTCAAAAAATGGGCTTTAATACGTAAATGTGTTTCGTTGTTATCACATAATTTGATTTTTCATTGTCTACAAACATTTTATAAAATTTAAGTTTGATGTGTGAGTCAAAAGGTCACGTTTGGCAAGAAAGGATCATGTTGAAGACACTTAATTAGTAATGCTGATTGCTGATATGTCTACAGGGTTATTTAACACTAGACTAGCCGTACATCTAGAAAGTCTGGGGAGTCAGTGCCCTACTCATTATTTTGGGGATTTTTTTTTCAAAATTCTTTCTGGGTGAGTTCACATGCCCTGATCACCTTCATTTATTACTAAATAAAACTTTAGTGCATAACATAGTGGTATTAACCAAGTTACAACGTATACTTTTCTCTTATCAAAAAATCATAAAACATGTGTCAGATTGGATATAATTATCCTCTTCTTTCCTGGTTATGTGCTACACATTCAATGTCAATTGAAATTAATATCAAACTTGCCTTATCAGACTAAGCGCGAAATAGAGTTATGTTAATGAACTGCATTGCCTATTCTTTCCCGCTATGATAGGGAATGAATGGATGAGAAAATAATATGTCACATTCATTGACATATAAGTATATTCCTGACAGATTATATTATGTAACTTTCTTATGTGAAGAAATAATGTTGAACGCAAAACAAAGAAAAGTAAAAACAAGAAACAGATAAAATGTATGAAACAAGTCTGAGAATAAATCTTGCAATCATGAAGCATGTAAAAAACAAGATGCAACATTAATAGCATTGATACAGCAAAATGATATAATAAAAAGGTGCAAATGGACTTTTCAAGATAATCATTAAAGAAATAATAATTATTTTTATGAACTGAGTTTGAGAGTGATTCAATTCTTTCGGAGTTTTTTGCTTATTAATATTTATGAAAGAGCTTGCATTTAGATGTAAATGTATGCATTGTTTTATTTTTCTCTCGTAATGAGAAACTAAAGAAAGCTCTCTCCCTAGAAGAGTTAGTTTTTACTTAGATGGTGAATGTGATGTGTTTTCGTTTTTTCGTCATTTCTCTATTTACATTTCTTTTTATGAAAATTTTAGAAATGTTTGCTCTTAAGAAGGTAACTTTTTTCTACTTGAAAGTTTTTTCTTTATCTTTTAGTTATTCTCATATTTTTCAACTTTAAAATAGCTATGTTTGTCAAGAACTTTATATACCAACGATATCTTTTGTAATTATCGCATTTCTTGTGTTTCTGTATGATAAGAATGAGAGCTCTCTTCTAAAAAAAACAGAAACAAGTATTAAATTAAAATTTTAAAATACCTCTAATTGCCAATCTCAAACTAAAATGAGCTTTGCTGGCAGAGAGGGTGCAGCATTAAAATACATTATTATTATTATTATTGTTATTATTTTTTAATTTATTTATTTAACTTTATTTATTTATTTATTTATTTTTGATGGCATGGGATATACGGAAAAGGAATGATAATCTCAACTACAGAGGGGGGAAATCTAACCTGGCAGCATGATAAGGGTGCGGTAGGGGCAGGTGCATGCTAAGGGGCAGGTGTAATTAGGAGGTACGTAGCCTTGACAATACTGCAAGGTTTGGTCTGATCTACAGTCAAATTCACTATTCACAAAAGCAGATTCAAGAGGGGAAACTAAAAATCATTCTGACAGCCTTTATTTTATACTAAAACGAACTGCTAGTATTTTATTTCATAACAAATAGAAAATGGTAACAGATAAAAAAAATTAATCATCTTACTTTGTCGACCCACAATGACAACGTTAACACTTGCATAAATGAAAGCTTAGATTGTATTTAATATCTCATAAAGCTTTAATAATTCATGTTCTATATAATTTGGAAGTTCGGAGTAAATTACATCAGCAGCAGAAAATTTAGTTCTTTCAAATGATGTTAATATTTTGCACGTGGCAATATGCTTTCGGTACAAAATTGGGAAAAAACGCTAATACTCGTGGTATTAAAATTATAACTTCTGTATAATTAAAGTCATACGAAAACGAGATCTAGCTAGAATATTTTAATCAAGTTTCCGGTCTAACAAAGAGAAAATTATCAACATCGGCTGATTTGTTTAGGGGGAACCGTGCCATAGACGGACACACAGATATACAGATGCACAAATACACGGATAAACAGACACGTCAAACCCACGCCCCCGTAATGTCAAATGCATATGCCCTTTTTCGTTTTAAAGATAGAGCAAAAACAAGCTCAAAGAGATATGAGTTATACAGCCATCTATCAGAGTTCTTTGAAATCCTTACCAGAGAAATGATTAATAGAGAAAAACAACTGGTTTATTTTTGAATTTTAATTTAGAAATTAACCAGTAAACATTTTCTTTTGATTTGTTTGTATCCATCGCCATTGCAACACCATTGGGATGGGTGGCGCTGTTTTGGAGGCGTTGGGTAAACTTATAATCCCCTATCTTGTTACATCGGGAGGTATTAACAGTCATAATTGCATATGGATGTTTGGACCACAATTACATGTTTACGTTAAGTTGCACTTCATTTTTACATGGATGGTAACATCAATGTTGTAACAATTGTTCGCATGAACATGCAAAAAAGCAAAGAAATATGATTCATATTTTAACACTTGATTTTGAAAACATTCATCAGTAATAGAATTTTTCATCTTAACGTATTTTAGCATTTGCGGTTGCAAACGACAGGAAACTGATGGCCAATTAATAAGGGTCACCTAATAGGTAACCATCATTTAATTACTGTAAAAACGTGACGATAATTGGCTTAAATCACCCCCCCCCCCGAGAGATGGCGCCCTCAATCATCTCCACTCTCACAATTTCGACACAGGGCTGAAGGGGAGAAAGAGTGAAGCAGTTTATCTTCCCGGGGACAGTATCAGTGGTATCTGCTTTGCAACCGAAACATAGGACTTATATATATATATATATATATATATATATATATATATATATATATATATATATATATATATATATATATATGTAATTATCAATTATCAAAATAATGGAAACACTCTGTGACAAGTATATTGGGAATGACTACTCTGCTGTAAATGTTCGGTAAATAAAGGTGCTTTCTGACTGCAATCACTCACACTAGTGAATCTAAATGGTGATTGCGAGTTCTGTGGTCACCTTTGTTGCGGTTGTTCGCTTTTTAGACATTACAATCCGCTTCAATACCCGTCGGTTACTTTCGCTGAGCTTCTCTTTCCGTCCACTATTTTACTTTGCCGTGCTTGACGTACTGCCAGGGGCGGCAAATAGGGGGAGCGAGAGGGGGCGGTTGCACCCCCAAATTTTTCGCTAAGAATAATAAAAAAAATGGCTAAATTCAATTTAGATAACTTAGAAAATTATTTGCTTGCATTTTAAGAACAGAAAAAACAGATGGAGAATAATTGTTAGCCTTAACTAAAGAAGTAATCTCTTCATATGGGTTAAATATTTCAAAATTGTGTACTCTGTGCTATGATGGTGAATCTTCTATGAGATGTCCGTACAGTGTTTAGCCTGCGCAATTGTTACGCGTAAACTCCATGTCATTTTACATAAAATGTTATGCTCATATTATGACTTAATGTTAAGCTAATAAGTGTTCATTGATTCCTTGTACTAGAAACATATTTTAGCCACTCGATTTAGCAACATTATATGCTTTCTTAGAAACTCTTTGTAAAGATATGCTCTTTATGAAAAATATCCCACTTCAAAAAATACTTTCACATCAACAAATATATCATGAGGCTCTTTACTTGACAATCTCTGAGTGACACACGATGGTATTCAAAAGTTAAATCTATAAAAACCCCGTGGAAGAATTACTGGAAAGTGACCTTTTCAATCAGTGAAAATCTGATGTCATTTTAATATGTATGACTTTGTTTGAATTTTTGTTTACTTTATTTATACTACGGAGCGTTTTTTGAACAATGCCACACTCTATCATAAAAATTTCAATCCACTAACCTTAATTCTTGGATTGATAATTGATTTCACACTAATGCATGCTTGAGCCCTTGAACAAAGTGTATGTGACAGAACTTTCCATAACAGTTTTTACTGTATGCCAATGTAGAAGAGGTAACAAAATCACATGAAGTTTTAGTCAAAATATTAAATCACTATTTTGAATAAAATGATCAATTCAGTTTCTCAAGAAATTGAGACAGGATTTGATGAGATATATTTATCATTGATCTGTTCAATATTGTGTAAATCGGTTATATAAAGCGAAAAAGAAAATATTACACTTATAAATAAAATGTATAGCACGAAGGAGGAGGAATTGTTTTGTGAATTGCGACTATACTTTTTAATGACGCTAAATGAATACTAGCCCAATTTAAAAAGTTTTCTAGGTTACTTTAAAGAGCGGAATTTGAAAGAAATGTGTTTTTTAATATAACTTTCTTGTTTCATTGTTTTTTGACTATTTCAATCAGGTCAGTCATTTTATAGTAGATAACTTTTGTGTCTCAACTTCAATATTGATTTATTGTTCTTAACATTAAAACCATTTTATTATCACTTCCTGTTAACTAATATGTATTTTATACTGTACTGAGGAAATTCATGTTCAAAAAACTCAACCCCCCAAACGAAATGCTGAAATTCCGCCCCTGCGTACTGCGTTTTGTATATGCTGTCATGACTTCAGATACTGTACCTCTAGAAACACCAAAACGTTGAGATATTTCAGTTGCAGTTTGAGAGGGTCAACATTTCACGTGCTTGAAAAGATCCAAGTCTTCCAGAACTTCAATTAAGTCACCCTGTACAACCAGAACATGTTCGCTAGACATGCTATTTATAAAAAATATAAAAAAAGACCTAATTTTGTTCTTTATTACTTGCGAAGCACATTAAAAGATGTCACTTTTATTCATAGGTGCTTCGATTATTTTGATAACTAGCTGTATATATATATATATATATATATATATATATATATATATATATGAAAATACGAAATTTATATATGAAAATAATATTTAGTGAGCACGAAAACACCCCACATATTGTTTATGCGTTTCGGCATCGAATCTTGCGATCCTAAATATGATACTTTAACGACTTGGATCATGAGTACGACTTAATATATCAAATAATAGTTCCTCGAGTTGTTAAAACTTAAAAGATCATATATACAGTTGTCAGTTTCGCAATTGTTTATCAAGTGAATGTTGTATTTTGATAAAAAAATAATTTTAAAAGGTTTAGATCTGCATTTTGAATCTTTTAAGGTTATGAAAGTAAAATTTGTGTCAAAGTTCGGTTTCCAACTCGTAGTAATCTAAATTTTTTGAATATCATTTATTAGATTTTTTCTGACACCCTAACTGAAATAAGAAATATTATTTTGCAAATAAGAATTAGAGTTATATAATTAAGTTTCGTAATGTGTTTGCAATCGAAATAATTTTTTTTTCTGAATCACGTTCTGAATCAAGATTTTGTCTTTATAATTTATTATTTCAAAAATAAATACAACTTTTAATTTATATTTGAAAGGCAAGATTTGTCTTTTAAATAGATACACATATATATTTCTCCATTTCAGAAACATTGTTTTTCTTTTAAACCTAGCAAAAATCAATTTCCTTTTTGACTGCACATCATATTTGCTAAAACATGTTATCCGAGAAACTTGAAAACTCGTTAAAACACCATCAAATCGTTTGTGTCATTTAAACGCTTTCTTAAATAGCGTTTTAAATTAGGATGAGTAAATGCGAGTCTTAAGATGTAACAAAAGTGGCAAAAGAAATGAAAGTGAAATTGGCATTATTCTAAATCTTTCCCCTCTAATTGCGAATGAAGTATAAAAGCGTAAAGTCGATGCAATTATTTTTGCTCAAGTGATAGAACTTGGCGATCGTTTTGTCTTTTTTCCCGTCTCTAATAATGACCCGGGAATAGCCTCATGAAACGAAGGAGAATTTATGACTCCAACAGAATGAAAGATCATTAGAACTTCTATTTTTAAGTACTGCAAAATGGTTCCACAGCACATTTCGTTTACTTTCTTTTTTTCTTTTTCGGATCGTCTGGTTGAGAATTCTCGGGAAAATCTTGAAAAGAAAGGCGCAAATGAAATTTAAAAACGCATATTTAATGAATGGTTATTTTTTGTCTTACACAAAAGTTCATTTTGTAAAAATACATTACGTAAAAGACTAAATGGTTTGGGTAGATCTTGATGTTTGGATTGCTCCAGAAAAAACGGAAATGTAAGGAAAATGTTCTACCCTAAGGAGTTTCTTTCTTTGTTTTTGAATAAAAATATGAGTGTTTAAACTACGCGAATGCGTCATTTTACTATTTTGAAAGGAAATGTGGTTTTTTCAATGATTTTTTATCGAAACTTTTACGTCATAGTTTTGATTAAAGTATTGGGCCCCTGTTCAATGTATGATGATTGAAAGGAAAACACGTAATTTGTCTGGTTTCTGTGCTATACTTAATGTGCTAGTTATGCGAGCATATAATTTATTTGTTTTGTCGACGTTAAATTTCCTTTTGCCAGGCGTCACTTTAAAAATCACATTAAAGTAGGAAAATGAATGTTAAAACAGTATATTTAGTTATTGTAACGACATCCTAACTGTAAAGGTATCGATATCTTTTTGAATCAGAAAGGTGGAAAACGAGGCACTAAAAAAATCAAGGTGGCAATAAAAAAACTTGCCAATTTTCTCGGCAATCAAAACCCTTCCAGATACATTAACGGTCCTATTATTGAGATTATAAACTTGTCACGCAGCATACTATAAATATGTAGCGAACTCCAATGAAGAATTTATGAAAGGCCGTAACAGTTAAGTCTACCTCACAATTCTGGCAAGAGTTCTTCAGATTGTGTAAACGCTCTTTATTGCCTTACTGTATTATTATTATAATGTAGAATTTTTACAAAGCTGTCAAAGTTATGAGGGTGCTTTACCAGTTTTGGTTAGTTACCTGGGCAGAATAAAATAAAAATAAAATTTTCTGAAGCAAACCTTACAACCCTTGACAATTTTATTAGGTAATCACTTTAATTTTTTTTTATGTATAGAACTTCGGAATATATTAGAGAATGACTTAACACTATGTCCGGATATATATCTGTATAATTTATTAGATATAGGACTTGATTTTTAAACAAACTAAATAAACTTGGCTACATAAAATTTTTAGTTATTACCAGGGGTGCAGAATTCGTGGGAAAAATGAGCGGCTCCGACTCCGACTCTTTTACAGTAAAATCAGTCCGACTCCTACTTCGTAAGCACTGGTAAAATTGCGAATTTCGAAGGATAATGAGCGACTCTGATTCTTGAAATTTAAAGCCTTAGATTCCTGACTCCGACTCCTTAATCCTGCCCTGGTTATTATAACCATACGTTCAAAAGGAACTACTTGTAAGTGTAGCTAAAATAAAACTGATAATAATTTAAAATGTAAGTATTGAAATTTCTGCCTCGTAAGCTTCTCTTAGAATAATTTTTAAAAAAATCCTCGGAAGAAACAGAAAATACGTTTTGATAAGTTCGATCATTTTATTTAGCCTTTATATTTTCTTATTTAAGGCTATTTACAATATTTCGAGCGGAAATCAAAGGAAATCGAAATTTATATTTCAGATTTGTAAAAATTTAAATATCTCTTTCCTTCCTTATATATGTATACCGCATTATTTTTCTTAAATAAATACTGATTGTTTCACACCTCACCATACTTAATTTGCTTTTCATTCGCGTAAAAAATGGGATAATAAAAACGTAGCAGCAACGAGAGCCCTTTGAAAGAAATACATTTTAATGTGTATTCCTGGATGGTTATCTGCATTTGCTTTCTTTTGTTCGTCATTTATTATGATTAGAGAATTTATAACTATCAAAACGACTTATCTTTTTTCTGTAAAAAGTTTCTCAGTCTAAGAGATTATTATCATTTTTTTTGTCCCCAATGGCATTATTAAATATTAACTTGACTGGCTTCTTTAAATTAACTTCGAAAAACCATCAATTTCGCTATTGTTTTAACAAGAATTTCTTAAAATTATCTTAAGCGAAACATTTTATGTGTACTATGCAGTATTTGCTCAGATTTTATTTTCTTTGTTGATATTTTCAATTAGTTTTGTCAGAAGTAAAGCAAAATAAATATTTTCTTGCAAGTAGCATTGAAGAATATTGATAACATTAATACTAAATCTATCATAAATACTGAAAAATAAAAGATATTAAAGAGAGTTGTATATGTATCCTGCTGTATTTATTTCTGTAACGATTAAGAACTCCAGACTTTTTTCAGATGATTTTACTTTGGGCGTTGTTGAGGCTGAAATGCTTTTAATTTAAACCTAGTTCACTGAAATTTAAAAAAAAAAAAACGAAGCGTTACTGATTACTTTCGGGTAGCATATAAACAAACTTTACTTTGCTAGAGACCATGTGAATTTCTAGAGACAGCTGATTGGCTTCACCATAAAAACGTCATCTTTCTCCTTTATAGATGGTTTTGCATGCTCCAATTATTTTTTCATTTCGAAAAAATATCTTCCATACATTATTCGAGGGCGGGGGGATATTAAACGCATTCAAACGTGAATTCAGATATTTTGAGGAAGGAAATTTGATTACATGCGATGGATGGTGGAAAAGAATGACCGACGCATTTGCGTGGGTTTCCCAATCAAGAGTCCCAAAACTATTACAAAGTCCCTAGGTGAGTAAAGGTTGTTCAAATGCTTCCGGGTAACGTTCCGGGATTTCAAGGGTTTGTGGATTTAAATCAGTTTTCTGTGAAAACAAGTGTTTTTGCGAAAACATTTCCTGAATCGCAACAAGCTCCATCAATGTCGATTTTACACTGTGGTGAAAAATATTTTTAGCTATCTGAAAAAATGTACTAGGCTTATTTATTAACTCTTTCTCCTTTAGCTTATTTTCTGCCCCTCGAGATTGACTGAAGCTCAATCAAGGCCGAAATGCAGTCTCCGGATATTGTTGGTTTTTAGGAAAAGTTTACAAGTCCGTCTTAGCTTCGGCTATATTTACTTCCGAAGCTTTCCTTGTAAATCAGGGAGGCACCAAACTATAACTCTATACATGTTTTAGTTTTCACCTAAGGAATCTGATGCAGTTCAGAAACATGATTAGTTTTAATTGGGAAGGTTTTTGTAATTTTCAGAACGATCACAGGTTAGGAAGATTTCTAACTTTTAGCGGGAAACTTTCCTGGTATTTGCCGGATATGGTATTCGTAAAAATTAGGCACATTAACTGCCCATTATTTTCCAGAAACCTTTCGATTTTTTTTTTTTTTATGTTTACAAACACTAAACACAAAAATTTAGAACCACTGAGAAATCACGTATGTGATTTTACGTTTTGAAGCTTTTTAGTATACGTCTCGAAATGAAATGTAGAACTGTCACGTGTCGGGAAAACTGTTCGACTATATGGAATTTCCCAGTTGTGTATAGAATGAATTATCTCTATAGAATAACGAAAAATTGGACTTGAAGAAAAACAATCATAGGGCTTGTGACCAAAGATGGCTAATTATCAATATACAGTCGAACCCGGAAATGGAACAGCCATTTTGCCACGAAAAATTATTCTAATAAGCGGGATATTCCATTAACCGGGATAAAAACAACACATTACATTGGTTTGGTACATTGAAAATGTATTATGAAACGGGATATTCTTTTAACGATATTCTAATAAGCGGGTTCGACTGTAACAAGTCAAAGTTAACAGCAAAAACATTGGGATGGGGGGGGGGGTTTAGTATTTATAGTTAAAGATAATCCGAAATGACTGCATACATCAAAGTGGCTAGATAGGCTGTTATGTTGTAATCGCTAAGCAGTTTCGTGTCTTCCGCAAATCTTATTATATTAGCCTCAACGGCATTTGAATAGTAATAGATTCAAAGATCCATGTCAGGAAGGAGTGCGAATTTCAACAGCTCAGAATCAAGGAAATTGCACTGCTCTGACATTGAAACTAACATCCATTATTATCGACACTAATTGTTGTTTTTAATGAATTACAAAGGATGAACGATTATTTATTTGCTGATAATCTATTGTATTTATTTATTTAACTTATAAATTTACTTTTGATGAAAAATTTATGTTTCCGCTCCCGAACCTAATTTTTGAATATAAATTTGTTTTCAACATATTCAGCATAATTAGAACTGTAGTATATGCTCACTGATTTCAAATCCCCAAGAAGTAAGAAGCTTCTGCTCTTCCATAAAGTTTTGATAATGAGTGTGCCAAAATCAGTTATTCCTTTTTGAATAAAATTTGAATTGTAAAACAAATGTTGTCTTATGCACGAAAATATGGCCTTCCCAAGGATATAAAAAGTATATGTGGGTAAGTTTTCTTTTTGAGTAATTTGAGATATAATGTTACTTAAAATTGCCTAAAAAGGAACAAAAAAAAAAAAAAAGGTTTAAAAAAAAAAAAAAAAAAGATTACGTGCAGCAATCTTCGGCAACCAGAAATTATATATGTACCGAATTTGGTAGTACTATGATCTACGACGCATCTATACACAGCAAAAAACACAAACACGACGATTTTCTCAATATTAAGAAAAGTTTTGTAGGTATTTTTTTCTTTCTTTTTTTTTAATAATAAAGGCAAGAACTGAAAAATCTTCATTTGAAAACATTAATTATTCCCTGACACAGTTAAAGTAGAACACTATTCAAAATGTTCATTATAATAACAATAGAAACACTATTAAATTCGCCTTGGAATAATTAACAACAGCCCCTAAAAATATTCCCAATTAGAATGAATTGGTCATTGCATGTAAAATCAAAACGGCAGTCAACCTGACCATCACAACTTTTCATGAGACTTACCGAAATCTTCCTTTCAGACATTTTAAATTTGTATACGATGGAAAAATATATATTATTCATAATTCATTCATGAGAAATTCGTTATTAAGCACTTTTTTTTGCCAGCAACGATTTAAAATGCTAAAACTGAAGTAGTATGACAGCTAAAGAGTTGTATTATACCTCATTCACTATATTTGTTGGTAGTTCAAAGTATTTCCAAAAATAGTTAAAATTTTTAAATAATATTTTAGAACTCTAAACATGTAAGTTCAGTGTTCTTTAAAACTTTCGAAATATAAAATATGTTGTTTTATGTATTTTTTGAATAAACCCAAAAGTTTTCAGAGTAGCAAT
Source organism: Uloborus diversus (assembly GCF_026930045.1). NCBI lineage: Eukaryota > Metazoa > Arthropoda > Arachnida > Araneae > Uloboridae > Uloborus > Uloborus diversus. Next base: position 70,892,044 of record NC_072736.1, on the reverse strand, counting down.
ATGAATGGATTAGCAGTTACAGCAAATAATTAGAAATTGTTTTTACAATTTCACAACTAACATTTTGCTAAAAAATACCACAACTTAACTTTTAAGAGAGTCACAGAGTTTTAAACAAATCATTTTTAATGACAGCAATATCTGAACTCCACATTAAAATAAGAGCAGAAGTCCTAACAATCTTTCAATGATTAAGAACAACTGTACCAAATCATTTCATTTAGAATATGGTAAAAAATCCTTTAACATATTCAATGCAATAAGGGCAATAAGGACTACTGTCCTAAAAATCCCAGTTATACGAATAAAAGTCTCTTAACATACGCTTTTTTTTTTTTTTTTTTTTGTAAATAGAGGCTTTTTCTAATCCTCGTTCGAAAACAAGTAATTTTACCTAAGCTACAAATGTGTGAACTCCAGCAAAGCAACCGCAAAATACTTTTGAAAAAAAAAAAAGGAAAACAGATTGGTATAAAAAATAAAACTGGTTACAATTTATTTGTTTTTTACTAATGATTTTAATAAATATTTTGACGTTTGATTTTTTTTATCACACCTGCAAGTACAGCCAACGTATCAACTCAAATAAGATACACCCAAATGGTGTGTGGTCTTTTTTTGCGCGTTTTTTTTACCCCCTTTTCTTTTCTCTCTCTCTCTCTCTCTTTTTTTTTGTGCGGTATATGAAAAATTCATTCAGGATTGGGACTCAATTAACGAAATTATTTAAAAAGCGAGTGCGAGGCAGTATCCTCGATCCAGTATCATCACTTTTTTTTTGTTAATCACGTTTAAAGAAGCAATTCGTAGTTGTTTCGTAAGTTTTTAAATTATTACTCTTGAGATTGTTTTATGCGGTCCCTAACCACCGCATAAAAACAGGTCTGGGTGTAATTTGTTTCCAGGCGTCTATTTTTTTCATGCCACCGCAAATACATACCATTCAAAAATATTAAAAAAAGTGCAGAAGATTACTTATTCTCATCAGCAATAACTTTGAAATGAAATAATTTGTAAAGACATAAGCACTCCTGCCAGTAGTATTCAGTATTATGTATATAATCAGCACTTTACTGTTCTAAATCCAATTTTCCACCAAATGGGAATCCGCTTTCGTAGTTCGGGAAACCAATCCAGTCGAGAATTATATGTCCCTTATTCAAAACCTACATAAGTAACGCAACTGACATTACTAAATCGCGCGAATGCCAATTATGTGAGCTAAATTAGATCGAGTAAATTGTGCTGAAGTTTGGTATTAATGTGTGAACTAAATCTCCTCAGCAAGTCTTGATTATGTGAAGCTGCCCGCCGAATGTTTCATATTAAATATTGCGTATATGGACTAGTCAAAGTATTTGATTTCTGGTAGGATCCTCAAAGAACTCTTGTACATTAGTACACTTCGCACCAACAAGGTTCTACTGTTAAACTTAAAACACTTTTTGAACAGGGACGTTAGCCCCCCTTTTAAAACACTTGTATGCACAATTTATTAATCAATATATAAAACAATTCTGATAAAGTTCAAAAATGAAGAAAAAAACAATACTTGTTTACTTTTAAGACTGCATTTTATAAAATTTGGTGAATACGGACCCCCCCCCCCTGTCCCCTCTTTTAAAACACTTCGTAGCACTTTTTTAAGATACGTTTTGAATATTTATGGAACACTCATCTTTTTTGACATTCCATTGCTTTTTACGGTAGCTTTTGATGTTAGTTCTTACACAAATGTTTCGTGTCAGCTGTTATTTGTCCGTCAATGGACGGTTTTTGATCAAGGGAGACAACCCTTGAAAAATACATTTGGGACTCCAATTCATAATAATTCTTAGTAACACAATTACCAGTAGTATCATATTCAAGAATTCTTTTAACTAGTAGTTAAAGAAACCTGTTAAAATTATGTTTGTTTTTCATTTATGTTGATCACAAGTTGCAATTTAGCAAATATTGTGAGCGGGACACGTTCGGAACACTTTTCAGCAGTCATACTTTTTAACATGTTCGGAACTCATTTTAACGTACTTTGAAGCAACTGGGACACTTTTTGTTTTTTTAAATTGAAGTGTTCCAAACATGTTTAAAATGTGGGGCTAGAATTTGCAGTGCAGAACTTTGCTGGTTGTATATTGTGATATGATTAAGAGCAATGTTTCAATTTTTTGCTTAGTTATTATTTTTACGATTTTAAATGATTAATTTGTTGTAATCTTCCTTAATTTGGCGTTCATTCCATTAATATTCATTTAAATTACATGAGTTTAAGCTACCTTACATGGTTGTATTCAATAATATTGGCACCCGCACGGCTTTGCCCGTAGTAGAAAGTTAAAAGGTTTTTGGTTTGCTTGTATGTTTACAAATAATGTATGATGAATTTCGCGCCAGTTGGCTTTCCCATGTTACGATTCCACATTATGATAGCTTGGTAGTTCACTCGTCCATCTTATGATAATTTTTCTCGGGAAAGTGTTTTAAAATTGGAATGGAAAAAGAACAAATTTAATTTTCGAAAAGTCGCTTCGAGGTGCACACCCCCATGCTGCAAACAAATTCTGTGCCAAATTTCATGAAAATCGGCCGAGCGGTCTCGTTGCTATGAGTGTGTCAGAGAGATCCTGACAGACAGAGAGTTTTTCAGCATTATTATTAGTATAATGATTGAAGTATATGGGCTTAGTGAGGAATAAATAAGATATTGCCAAGTTGACATAACTGTTAGCGACTTATTTTTGGCGCCAAATTTGGTGAAAATTTGACAAATACCGCCAAGCTTGGAGACTTTTCGAACCTCATACAATAGATGATTGTTGATCTTTCCAGAAATTTCCAGTGCTTTCCTATGCATGATTATGAATAGGGTTTGCTATGTATCGAGAGTCAGTTATCTGTGAATACGTTAAGAACTCTGTTTTTTAGCTCCGTTGAAACATTAATACTGCGATCTTTGTGGTTGAATTTTGATCGTATTTTAAAATAAATACGTGGTTAGCGTTCCGTTTACGCTGTTGAATGACGTTTAAAAGATGTTTAAGGGACTATACATACTAATTCTGCTGTAAATATTTATAAATAAATTTGCTGCTTTTATAAGAAGAAATCATCATGTGTCAACATTGCCTGAAGTTAACCTAAACTCATAAGATTATTATAGAAAACAGGGACTAAATGTCTTCAGCCTTAAAAGAGCCATAAAAATGTAACAGTTTTCGTTGAAACTATTTTAAAATAAATATGTGGTTAGCGTTGCGTTTACGCTGTTGAATGACGTTTAAAAGATGTTTAAGAGACTGTACATACTAATTCTGCTGTAAATATTTATAAATAAATTTGCTGCTTTTATGAGAAGAAATCATCATGTGTCAACATTGCCTGAAGTTAACCTAGACTCATAAGATTATTATAGAAAACAGGGACTAAATGTCTTTAGCCTTAAAAGAGCCATAAAAATGTAACAGTTTTCGTTGAAATGTGAGTTTAAACTTTAAACGGTGAAGCTGCGCGTCATCAGTAGTAAAAGATTATTCAAAGCGCAGCTGCAATCTAGTTGAGCTGGCATTTAAAGAAATAATTACGCATTTTATGCTTCCAAAGCATCATCTGAAAGGAATAAAAGATTTCAAAAAGGAACTAAATACTGAAATTAACGAGTGCTTCTTCAAATAATTCCTTCACTTGGATATTATCTTAACATTACCACTCAAAACAAGGAAGTAAAACGTTGTGAACTCTTTCAATGCAAATGAAAGTTTTTGCTATTAATTTCAAACAATTCATTAGTGTCTAACAAAACCTTATTTATGAAAGTATTTCATTTATTTTATTCTTGTTGAGAAATGAGGTTCTTCTTAGTAATGTAATTGCCATGAAATGAACAAATACTTAAACTTTGAAAAACGTGTGTTTATGTTTTCATATGCAAATTCCAAGAAAAACTCTTAAAATATTGGACATTTGATCCTAAGTTATGTTTTTAGAGCAGTGCTATACAGAGCGGTTTTACGTATTTTCAAAGAGCATAGTCAGTATTTTTGTAGCGGTTTGCAAATGTGAATGAGTGTGTTCCGAATATTATTACGCAAACAGTGGAACTCTAATTTTCACAGAAACGGTTTAAATGTAAATCCCATGAAAAAACCTTTGTGAGTGTGTTATTTGGGCAGATTCATTCAAAATTGCAGACGACAAGAGTTCCAAGTTAATGGTCTGAGTTCTGCTTTCGTAGAAATAATATCACTATTTTAAATTCTACCTATAGAAAGACGTATACGTTATAACAGCTAGTTGAGACCGAATGCATCACTAAATATATTGAAGACGGCAATAAAAAGTAAATTGCAGCAACATTACGGTAAAACCTGTCAACAACGATACTGTAGAGACCTAAAAAAATATTGTCATAGGTTATCGTTATAGACAGTTTGGTTATTTATGCTGACATTTTGCTGGGACCAATTAAAATATCATTATAGACAGGTTTATTGTTATAGACAGTATTGCTATACACAGGTTTCACTGTAACAGTATTGCAGAAGTTTTTGTTTAAGATTTCAAAGTACAGTTTATTCCCTAAATATATGTTTCACGAATAATGCTAAAAGCAGCATTATGAAATAAAAGTTAAAGTAGTAGAAGAAAAATAGTTTTTTTTTTCACTTAATTACTTCCTTACTAGAAATATTTTAATGCTGTAGGGATTCAAAAATGTTGACAAAAGGTCGCGAATAGTATTAGAGAAATTGAGGCTTGCTTTTATGCATCTAGCTAAAATAAGGTACTCTATTATTTTTAATGCAATTCTAAGATTTTTAAGTCAACTGGATAGTGTGGTGGCAAGGCATTGGCCTCATACGCCTTGGTCCCGGGCTGTGATCCGCTGCTCCAGTCGTTGGTCAGTCGGTGGGTTGAAAATCGTCAGAGCACATGTCATATGATTACGGAACATGTAAAAGATCCATTATGTAATACAATTGACTTTTGAATATCCTCGGAAAACAGAAAATCCCTATTGTAGTTTTTCATCCAATGGAGTTCAGGTGGCTCTATCTGATGGAAAACTGAAGGTTAAAAATATCTGTGCAATTGAAATAATGACTCATGAAAGATTGGCGTCATCGGGGAATCGCACAATGGGTACAAAAGGTACCACTCGCAAGCAGCTGCATTATAACGGAAAAAAAACTAATAATGTGAGTAGATGATATACCTAACAAAGTTCATTTATTTCCAAACTATGTTCTTTTCATAGTTATTAGTTTCAACTTAAAAATACTTTAAAAAAAACAAACATTAAAAAGCGAAATTTCTTTATTAAATTATTTTTGTTCACAAATGCGTACACTCTCAACTGTACTCTGATTTTGCATTTATTTTTGCTATATAAATATATAAGTATTTACATAAATATGCCAATCGCGTGTTTTCTCAGAAAGTAATTTGCGTTTTCAAATCTGTTTATCAATCTTCTATAAATTGCAAATTATGTTCAAAAAAGCTATAGGACATTTCCACAAAATATGGGAACTAGGTGTGAAAAAAAGAGGAAAAATGTTCCAACTTTTCCTGTATGTTTTCTGAAGTTTACAAGCTAGTATCTGGTAACTCCAGGTGGATGAACCATTTTCTTTTCGTAAGAGAACTTGTTTTATGAGCTCACATTCGGGTGAATTTTCTCTCTGCCAGAAATTAATTTTTAACGAGCATATTTTTATTATTTTAGCCTGTTTCTGCTGACTTATTACAATTTTTCTTGAAAGATACATTACATAAGAATATAATTATTGCAGTATGTTTTAAATTTTTCCTTAAAATATTTGAAAGAAGTAGATTGTTAAATCATTGAATTATATGTAACGTGAGTCACGAAAAATTCAATTTTTTTTATATTTATTAATTGTATAGCTTGTAAAATAAATCATTCTTGCTGATTCTTCTACTCATTTATGTAACTAAAAAGAAATTATAGGACAATTCGCTTTTTTTTAATATTCTATTTTGAAAATAAGCATATTTATCTTGTAACGTGAGTCACGCGTAATGTGCTTCACAGGTAATACAAGATAAAATTAAATTTTGAATGTCATATAGTGTATCTTAGTGCTATTTTAGGAGCTAATGGGAGGTTAGCACTTACACACACGCCGATATATAATTAATAATTGCTACTAACATTAATTCAAAAGCAGATTTTTTCAGTCAATTGTTTTATAATGTTTTAATTACTGCAAGAATCAATCTTTTGTTTCTCAGATTTTCAATATGTTCCACATGAACATTTTTCTCTTCTGTAGTTCTAAATGACTTTTTCTACCAATAGAAAAAGAAGTTTTTAAACTAAGGTATCAGTACAAGCAGAATGTCAGGACCGGGTGCCAAAAAGATCGTAATTTTATTAACATAAACATTGTTTTTGGAAAAAGGGAGCTATATGGAAAGGAAAATTGAAAAACGAAAGAAGTTGCATCGAGCAATTTAAGTTGAGCTGAAAAAAATATATATATATATAAATCTTTCAATTGAAAGAAATGGTTAGAGTTCTTAAAGCTCGCCTCAACAATTATACAACTGTGTTCGTACACAAGGAAAGGCACAAGCCAAAGCAAAGCAAAATTTTTTCAAGTCGCCTCGTCGCAAAGCAGTAGTCGCGAGAAAGTTATTCCGCAGTAAATGCAATGTGGATTTGAGAAGATGCTTTTAGTGCCGTAGAAACTCAGCCAAAGAAAATTCTTTATCCAAATTAAATCTAGGCTTAATTTTAGAATTTTATGAAAAGAATAGTTTAACCAGATTAGTTTTAGGGAAAACAGATGTAGGATTTAAAAACTACAAAAAGCAAGCTCGACACCTCATTTATTCCTATTTGAGCTGTTTAAAATCCATTCTTAATCAGTCGTAGTTGAGATAGTAAATTCTTTGAAGAGACTACTTACAAAAACCAACACTTATTACAACCATTACGCAATAATAAATGTGATGACTGGCATCATCTGGAATGTAATAGTGTATTGTAACCTGTAAAAGTTACCAGTTGTGTCAAAATCAACGTAGAATTAAAATCACTGCAATGCAGCCAACAGAACAATACTGGAAGTGGCATAAAAACAAGGAAAAAATAGTTTATCCTCTAAGCCTATTCATACACTAGAAACTCAGCTTTTATTAATTCTAGATGATATTTTACACTTATGCCACCGCTCTTCTTTTAAAATATATTTCGTTTTTGTTTTTTGTTTTTTTCAAACGTGATTTTTATTAACTTCAACCTATACTTTAACATTTATTAATTTTTAACTCGAAATGATTTTTTTTAATTTACTGACTTATTAAAATAGGCAATTAAGCATTAACCTACATTGAGATCAGTTGAAATTGCAACAAAACTTACAAAAAAAGATGTTTTGAAATCGGAAATACCTGAAAATCAAAGACTAAAGTGGGAAAAGTAACGTAAAACACGAAACAGTGTAACGTGAGTCACACTTAAAATATTAATTAACATAATCAACAATTGTCGAAAAATTGAAATTTTTACGTACATCATAACTTAGAAGTGTATTTTGTTCCATGAAACACTTTTTCCAGATATTTTAGTTAGAAAGAGGAGAAATTTAAAGTTTTTAGTAATCCACAAAATTTGAGTTCCTTTTTTTGCAAAGTGAGTCACGGAGCCAAGATTCTGTCCATCCTTTTGTATTAACATTTAAAATGCTGATATGCCTAGGCTTCGTACTGTATACCGGATGGCCGTAAAAAACTTTATATGAGTCGGGTATTGTGCCACTTTAATATATATGCCATTTACTTTCATAAAACTTCGCAAATGGTAACATGGGTCACGTGGAATTGCCCTTTATTATCCTTTTGAAAGAATGTATGGCATAATGAAATGTGTAAATAAAAATACTGTTTTTTTTCCTCCTAAATTTTATTTAAAAAAAGACATAGACAAAAATGTAAGTATTTAAGTAAAATAAACTATCTTCATATAAATAATAGCCGATAATCGAGTAACCCGCGTGCTTCAACAATGAAACTTGCGCCACGGCATGATAATTTGTTAATATGATTTGGTAGAGTTTTACATGCAAAGAAATGCTTTATTGTGACAAGACTGAACTTGATCTGGTGACTCAACTGTTTTACTGGTAAGACTGATAACTGTTTTACTGGTAAGACGACTTTCTACTTTTTTTTTTTTTTTTAATAAAAAGGGAAATAAATAATTACGGATATTTATATTTTGGCAGTGGATATATAAAAGCAAAAAGCAAATATTGTTGTGAAAATTGAGTTGACCAGTAGCTTTATTTTACTAAATTAAAATAAAACTCTTAGAATAGAAAAAAGATTAAGCATAGTGAAAAGGTAACACTAATACATTTTAATCATAAATTATTTTGACTTTCAAAAAAGCGAAATTAAAAGAATTTTGAAAAAGAGTTTAGCGGTGATGTTATTCAAAAATAGACAAAATAACTATAAAACAAATTTAAAACAATATTTTCTAGAAAAATATAATACAATACTTACCTAACCTAACAATATTTAAGAAGAAAACAACTGAAATACTTTCAAAGAAATGAATGTTTCAGACGAAACAAAAGAACTAAAACTTTTTGACAGATATCACCAGAGCAATGGGAAAATTTTTAATTTTATTAACACTGAAAGTGTCAACATTAAAATGAAAAAATGGGATAAAAAACAGCATTATAATTTTTTATGTTTTAAGCTTCGTTTCTTTATATTTCAGAAAGGCATCAGATTTAATTTTTCGTTCAAATATTGACCATGAATGTTTTCCCTTATTATTATTATTTTTTTAATATTATTTATTCTTGCGACGTTTTAAAAAAATATCTCGCCAACAAAAGCACTGAAAATGTTTTCGTTTCTTCATATGCAGCATAATCGACTTTTGCGTACATTTCTGCATATTTTTGTAGCAAATCAAATGTTAACACGTTCAGGTCTGAGCTATTTTGACCGCGTATCTCACTCCCGACTGGGGTTTTTTGGCGCTTTGATTGATTTTTAAAAAATACTTGGAAGATGTGTATTTTAGTAATTTTTACTGTATTACATACTTCAAGATGTTTTCTTTCGAAATAAAGGAACTATTTGAATGAAATAAAAATCCATTTTTATTAAGAAATTGTCGAAAAAAGCATGTTTGTAGTTCTGCATAGGAAAACACTTTTTAACCATAAAAGTTTACCCAGACTCAATTAAAAACATAACTAAATCTTGAACAAATATCTGAAAATAGGTTTAATTTAAAAATAAACATATATATATATATATATATATATATATATATATATATATATATATATATATATATATATATATATATATATATATATATATATATATATATATTCGAACGTAAAAGGTTCGTAGATAATATCTAAAAAGGTTAGAAACGTATAGAACTCGTACTTTTATAGCTAAGAGAGTAAACATTTGACTTCAACAACAACTTTTTTCAGTATTTATTGTAAGAAGGTTAGACACTTTTTGCCTTATCGCCTCACCCAGACACTTATCATTTCTATATTTGCTAATCACAGCTCTGTTAAAGCAATGGAAAAAATAATTTTGGCTTAATACCTACAGAAATCCACTTAAATAACAGTTATTGGTTTCATATTATCATGTATGTCTAATTACAATAATTTGCTATCGTGTAGTCGTAAACATCACTTGACTATACGCTGAATGCTATTGTACCTGACAATAGCGGTATTGAAATGATAATTACTATTCAAATTAGAAATACGTAAATAATCATTGTAATTAATACATATTGCACTAATTGATGAATGCATTTCATTTTGATTTAGCTCTACATGGTAAGCTTAACAAATCAGATTACATGGGAGCTATTTATTGCATCATAGAAAATAAATCCTTGACCTAAATTAAAACTAATCTATCTATCAGTTGTTTTCTTAAGTTCAATTTTACTACAAACTTTTTGTTTTGCATGTCATTTTAAATCATTAAAAAATAAATAAATAAAAAGTGATTTTTTTACTTAAGAATTTTACTATCAATTTTGAACTATAAACTCAAAAAAAGTTCCGTTATTTTTCGTAAACGTAACGGACATTGTCTTCGAAGGAGGTTTAATTTATATTCAGATCCATAAGACTACTTAAATTGTAGCTAAGAATATGTATTTGGAGATAATAGTAATTTTAAGGCCCTGTCCTCAGTTAAGAATGTATTGTTCACACAAAAGAGTTTCAATCAAGTTTTAGCATAAACGTCCATTTTAAGCACCTTAATAATCATTTTTACTGGTTTTATTCTATCGTCCAATTTTATTTTATTTTATTTTTTTTTTTTTTTTTTTTTTTTTTTTCCAAGCGATTAATTGGACTAAAAAACTATCATTCAGATTAAATTTTAAATGAACTCCGAAGATTTAGTCATGATTAATATAAAATGATTTTTTACGAATAAACCCGAGAATAAAAATTAATTGGGAATAAAGACGTTAGGGGTCCTTCCACAATATTCAGTGTTACGAACGGGCCATTCCAGAGCCGAATTTCGAAATATTTGTGATTTTTAGGTTGCAAATGCAAGTAACAAAGTCTTCAATTATTTTTAGATTTCTAATTTGGATTTTTACAGTAAAAGAAATGCAAATATTTCAACATTTGGATGTTAAATGTCTTGTACGTAACAATGAATACTGCTGAATGACCTTTTAATCTTTCTTTTAACAATTATTCTGATACTTGAGCGAAAAATGCTAAAAATCATGATGAAATTTATTTTACTTTAAAACAAATAAGTTTTGTTTAAAAAAATTAAAAAGTTAATTTGAAAAAATTGGGAAAAACATTGAGCAACAAATCAGCTTAAACAGTTCACTAGTTCTTTTTATTAGTGAGTTCTTTTATATTTAAAGTTAGTTTTAGGTAATTAGTGAGTGTGTATGTGAGTATATATCATAGTGAGTATAAACAATTTTTTGCCTCCTTTTTTAAAAAGTTAGGAAATGGTATAAACCTTGTGAAAAGTATACCAAAAAGACTTAAAATGCTCATCAAGAACAAGGGAATGCATACTAAATATTAGATAATTATTTCACTGTTCGTTAATGTGTCTATAGTTATGTACTCAATAAAGAATTTGCTTTTAAAATTGTCTTAGTCTAATAATTTGGCCAGCACTGTATATGTATAGATATTTTTTCAACACATTTTAATTTTTCATATGCAGATACAAAACGTATTTTAAAAAGGAAATTTGTTTTGATAAAAGTCAAAAAACCTAGTAAGTTAAAATAATTATAGAAATGTATTCAAATATAAAGGAAAAAAAATTCTCCCCATAAAAATATATTTTCTCCCCATGTTATTGTTTAAGAAAGAAACAATAATAAAAATTCGTTCTGTAGGATGTTTGTATTATTTTAATTTGAAAAATATCAACCTTATTGTTCAAGCAGCTATAATCTAAGTAAATTGAACGAATAATTTGATGTTTATAAATAATATTATTTCAATATTGTCATTTTACTCTATTAAAATGTAACATCCTTAGAGACTTGTATCATTTTGAGCAATATATCCCCATAAATTTACAGTAACCACATTGTTTCGAAAGTTCAAATTAAAAGATTATAACTTATTCAAATGTAACGGATTTGGCGTATAATTTTCCATATTGAAAACATTTAACTTTAATCACTTCAATGTACAATGTTTTAACATACATTATTAGAATATGTAATCATATTTTATCACTTTGTAAAACAAATTGCGTAATATATTTTTATGGATAAATAAACTAATTCATTCAGCATCATATCTATGTATTGAAACTGCAGTAGTGGTGGCATTTCTCTTCTTTATTAGGAATCTCACCTCCGGATTCCTTTATGGGGAAGTCGAAAAGATCTTCGTTAGCATTCCAGCCCGGGAAGGGACATTTATGTCTGAACTGTTCACCCTCTTCTTTTGGTTACAAACCGATGGTTGAAAATGAGTCTTTATTTGCTTCTTCGTTTTTTGGAAAATCTATGTTTATTTCTGTTTATTTCAATGCGAGCTTCAGAAATTGGAGACCACTTGACGATGCATTTAGAAAGTTTTTTACAGGTGGTTGGAAGTAGTGAGCTGCACGTAGCAACGCTGCTGTAGAAGCTACATTACTTAACAGTTTCTTAGTGTAACACACTACTTTAAAAATTGATTTGTGAGAAGGGCGATGCAAAAAATTGCATATTGTAAAGATTTCTGGAAAGTGCTTTTAAATAAAGTTTAAAAAAAGAAAGAAACAAGGTACGCGAGTACCTCCGCGAGTACATCAACGGATGCAAACAGAAATAAGACTCTTGAAATCACTACTTGAACTCGCTGATATCATTTTGACGTCATACGTTCTTTCTGTATGACGCCATTAGTTTTTTTTTTGGCGACCTAATTTTCATGATTTGCCAATATTTGCATTGAATAGAGTGTAGCTACACACGTGGTGCGTTACACATTAGATTTCAATGGAATCATTGTTCCAATATTCACCAAATGTGGAAGTTACTAGAGATTGCAGATCTTATACAATAGGATGATATTAAACTGCCCTGGCAGGCTTACAATAAATATTAGAATTTATGGAAAAGTATGAAAACAGTAATTTATTTGTTTCATGCAAACTTTGCCCGCTAAGCAAAAAACTTTGAAATTGCATATTGAAGTAAGTTAAGCATTATTACTTGCGTTAAACATTTCGGGTAGCTTATTTATTATTTTTCAATAATGAATATTATTACCTCTTAGGGTATTTTTATATTTCTTTATTTTTGCTTTTTTTAGAGATTGAATATTGATATATTAGCATAAAGTAATAGTTAGGAAAAATTTGTAATTTTCTGAGATTATTTGTAACGATTGGGAAAACGTTTTAATTTCCTGTTGTCAGTGTCGTGAAAAAGGGAATAGTGTTCAGTTCCGAACCTACCGGCTTTGGGCCACCCTCCCCTAATCGGGCATCTAATTCGCGTACATAAATGCATGCACGCATTTCTTTTCGTGTATTAAACAGATAGATTAATCAATAGACGTACAAGGAAGTCGCGTGGTTTTTACAACATGTTTTATGTAATTCTTTGATTTTTTAATAAATTAAGTTTTTTTAGTTTTTTAAACGATTCAGTTATATCTATAATTATAAAATATTTTAGAGTTAAATTGTGCAACTTCGCGGAACCGTTTCTTAAAGATCTTGGTTTAAAAGCCTTAGTTTTTTTAAAAGGAATTAAAGTTAAATGCCTGAAAATAAAAAAAAAGGAAATCATATCAAGTTTAATAACATCTAATTCAAAATTAGGCACTGTCAGTAACTGAACAAACGTGATTTTAAAGCAGGCCTATATCAGTAAATGATGAATTCCGTTTCTGTGAACTTCAAACAATACGCACGAATAACAACCTTTGGCTTCATTTATCATGAACGTCAGCTTTTGTGCCGTCTATTCATTACTCTGGGATGTTTTAAACCTCATTTCTACGGATTCGTCATCAGCGATGCGTTAATGTTATAGAACAGTGATTGATGATTTTAAAGAGCTTCCTGGGAGGAGCGATTAGTTAATAACTTTTTCAGGGGTGTAAAAAATTTAACAAATAAACAAATCATACTTTTTTGTGTATATTTTTCAATAAAGAGTACTTTCGTGTAACTTATGTCTATTATAAACTTTATCTATTTTTGTTCCTGAAATACACTCTTTCATAATATGATTTGCTTTAAAATTAGTCATTAACGACTAAAAATACTAAAGCAATTAAAATAAAATAAAAAAGCACTTAAAATAAAATAAAAAAGCACGTAAAATAAAATAAAAAAGCATTTATTTAAGTACAGTAAAATCCCTTTAGTGCGGACACTAAAGGGATATATTTTTTTCTGTCCACAATAGAGGGGTGTCCGCATGACAGGGGTTTAATAATGTTATTTGCCTTTGAATCGGAGAATTGAAACCTGTCCACATAAGAGGGGGTGTCCGTTAGGACGGGTTTTACTGTATTTACATGAACGATTTTAAAGAATGTTTAGCGACTTGTTAAACGCATTTAATTGATTGGTTTAGTTTCATCCATTGTACCATTTCATTCATGCCTGTTACTTATGCCATAACTAACTAATTTTCTAATTCTCTCTTCTTTTTTTTACAGGTAAGTCATTTGAAATATATTTTTCCTTTCTTGAAAAACAGGTAAGCACCGTTTTTGAAAGTTTTGACTGCGGAGTTTTGTTTTCGTATGTTGTGGTGATAGCTTAAAGACAAGTAAAGCTAAAAAGATATCTGAGGCAAGAAAGACTATCATATTATATCTTAAATTACATTTTCTTAAAACATATAAATTTGTGATTCTGTTTTCAAAAGATTGATATCTTTTTAGTGAGAAAAAATGTGAGTGAAAGAAGTGAAAGAGTGAAAAAATTTGCTTCACTAACTCCAGTACTCGGACTAGCTCGTTCGTAACTTTTTATACTGTTTTTTAGTTAATATAAGACGTATACTTCATTACACAAAAAATTAGAGACTTTCACAAGAATTTGCTAAGGATTGAACTTATGGGGAGATTAAATGCTTGTCTAAATTGTTGGTTTTAGCTTACTAGGTAAATATTTATACATTTTCCTATCAAATTAACGATCACGTACTAGGATTATGAGAGAAAGTATGAAAGTATTATTATTCTGAATGAATCTCCAAAAAAAAAAAAAACAGATTTTTGCCGGCTTCAGCCAGAAGGAAGGAATCGCATGTCCTTGCACTCAAAATATTTTTCAGACAACCATAATAGCATGAAAGTTTAATGATAAGTGAAAAAAAGGTTTTATTTTTCAAAGTATTTTTTAATATCCAAAATGCATTGTTATATTTATTGCATAAAATCCAAAGATAAATTTATTCACAGAGGAAAGGTTTAAATAGAGTACCGTCCCGTAGTTAACTGGAACTAAAATTCCGTATAACTACGTCATTTTAACACCGAGGTCCAAATGAAGACGTTTAATGCATAATCGAAGAGTTCACTTTTAAAAGTTTTAAGTGGTAAAATGTAGGTTTTACAGGAATGAAAAAAATCGATTAGGATTCATTAAAATAACTGCTAAAACCATTCTAATTAATCGTTTTTTGTCTGTCTCTATTTTTTTTTTTAAGTAAAAGGTATTTTTAAAGCAAATGATTCATTTAGCAGTTATTTTAGTGGCTTCAAACCATTTTTTCCTTCTACTCTAAATTTTTCCTTGAGACTTAATCCTTTTGCAATATCAACTCCGCAGTTGCTTAAAAGTTTATAATAATATAGTTTAATATGAAATCTATCTCGTCATTTTGTAAGCTATGTATTGGATTGTATTTCATGAATAATTTCATCATTCTTTTTAACAAGATGCTGTTTCAAAGCCAACTAGCTAAAAATTCTTTAAGCCAGGTTTCATAAAACGAAATTTAGCAACATGATCCCACTGCCATCTTGAGATATGATTGAATATTCTAATCTTCGTCTGAAAGACATAACTGAAAATAAAATCAGAGGCAATGTAAAGAATCAGTCACAAAATAAACCCCAAAAACTACCGACAGTTTTTCTTCCAAAGCACAGCTCGGAATTTGAAACATCCAACTTTATATTGGTTGTTAGCTCACCCTAACAACTTGACAAATGGGGATTGCAGTGATGCTACAGCTCCGGCCGAACATGCATCTCTTCTCTTTTAACCTGGGAGCAGAATAGGGATCATTCTTTATCGTTAGGAGGCCCGGGATGCCATTAAGATCACGTGACTCTTTTGTCACGGAGTTTAGTGCACCGTTTCTGTGAGTTGTTACGTCATTTTGCTGCATAAAAACCTAGCCGCTGTAATTGATATACTAAAGTCGCTTAGCTAGTGTGAGAGGAGTTTCAGAGTTGGTAAATAAGAAAGTTGGGAGGTAATTATGTATATTTCCACTAGGGAAACAAAGTTGGCGTTTCTTTCAGGAGAGTGTATCGGATATGTTTAGATGTGAAGGTATTTTAGTCACTGTAATTGCTGCAATCGTTTACATACGTGATAAATTAAAGAAGTAAATTCTGAATCATAGTATTATGTTTAATTTTTATCGTTGTCATGGCTATATTTTTTTGTATGAATCTTTTCATTATTTTACATAAATGTAATAGTATATTAATATTATGTAAAATATTATATAAAAATATTTTAATGCAATATTTTTCATATAATTTAATCGATATGTTGGTTAGTTAGGTATATTTATTTGTTTATTTTTTAAAGAAATGTGTTGGTAATTAATTATCCATAGCATAATAACAAGTCAGCAGTGGGCAGGTTAATGGCAGCATTTGCAAAAATGAGTTTTTGAGAAATTTGAAGAAATGCGTTTTGGATTCCTTACTAACAACAGGACAATGTTGAAATTTGATATTTTTTCATGCTTTTTGCGTACAATAGAAGACAAAAATACAAAAAATAAAAATAAATAAATAAATAAAATAATATATATATATATATATATATATATATATATATATATATATATATATATATATATATATATATATATATATATATATATATGTGTGTGTGTGTGTGTGTGTGTGTGTGTGTGTGTGAAAAATTTGCAGTTGGAGCTCTTTACCTGCCCACGACAGAAGTTATCTAAATTGTATTTTAATTTCAACAAGGAAAATTTCAAAAAAAAAATTAGTTTTCCACTACGAATGTACAGTGAGTTTTCTTTTGATCACACAGTTTTTCTTTTCTTTCAAAGTGGAAGTTTTCTAAACAAAATTGTGAATAAACGCAACCACTTACATGAACGCTGTTGCACTTACATACGTTTTTACTTGATCAAGCATCGTTTTTCTCGTCTCCCTCTTTTCATATTTTCTTGCAGTTGAAGTCATTCTATTTTTCTGCAGTTTGTGCATCCATAACCGTTAATATTGCTTTCCAATTATCATCCTGTAGCAAAAAGAATACTGAAAGTACTTCTTGTTATTCTCTTATCACAAATTATCACATTTTCACGAATTCCCTCCCCTTCCCCTCAAATCGTGACGTCATGACAGCCCGATAAACAAACCAACATTGAGAAAATAATCAAAAATAATTTCTTTGGGTTGCTATATACAGCACTGTCGGAGCATGTAAACTTACGATTGGAAGAATCCTCTTTCGTAAGTGCATACGTCAAAAGAAAAAATGTATACATATATATAAAAGAAGAAGAAGAAGAAAAAGCATCAGAAGCAGCTTCACCGAAAAATCAGGCCGAACTAAATATACTAAACGAAACGGGAAAGTAGGGGAAAAGTGAGTGCAGTGAGACAGGTAGAACAGTG
The DNA here is from genome assembly GCF_026930045.1 of Uloborus diversus. NCBI lineage: Eukaryota > Metazoa > Arthropoda > Arachnida > Araneae > Uloboridae > Uloborus > Uloborus diversus. The sequence goes on along the minus strand of NC_072736.1, from coordinate 70,874,657 downwards.
AGACAACATCAATTTAATTTCTGGTTTGGATATTTCCAGTCTAGTAAAATTTTTGAAAAGTCAGGTCGACATACTGTGAACAATATTATAGGAAAAATTTTAATTTCAAGTACAGTCTGCACACAATAACTCGATGTTCCAAGGGACCGACTAAAACGTTCGAGTTGTTGGTAGTTCGAGTTTTGGGAAGTTTCCAAAACAGTCTCAAAAGTTTAGGACACAATGAACACTTTGAGATAAAGGAATATTCGAGTTATAAGCTTCGAGTTATCGATATTCGACTATATTATGTAAGAAATATATTTATGTTATCATAGTTTGAACTCATCCAAGTAAAATGTTCCCACTTACAAGGGGAACAATGAGACAAAATTGCATTTAGTTTTTTTTTTTTTTTTTTTTTTAATTTATCTAGTTTATTTGAGTTCGTAATTTTTTCTAGGTCCACTTTTATAATACTTATTACAGCGACAAATATTTTACCATTTAAAATATTTAACATTAGTGTTTTTTAAAAGTGAAAAATGTGATTGAATTTTCTTGTCTTACTGTCCCCACTTTTCCCCTACTTTTTCCACTAGTACTACTTTTTTAGATTTTTTGTTTTTTTTGGTATATTGTTAATAATATTATCTACGTAAATGCTACCAAACACGTCCAAGTAAAAAAAGGTAGAACAAATTAGTAACCTTTGCAAAAATTAGCTTACGATTGTAGTTAGTGGTGGTTTAAAGGGTAATGAGTTCATTAGGTGAAAAAATATATTTTGGTTTGACTTTAAAATTAGTTGTAAGGGAAAAACTTAGCTTTACAAAAAATAAAAAAAGAAAGTTGTAATGCATTATTATTAAATTAGTTGATCCAAAAAATAGTTTAGCTAAATTATTAAATTAGCTTAACTATTTTTTGCATCTGAAAAAAACTTAAGAGGCTATCTAATTTGATTATCAAAATGAGTAACCTTAAATATACAGCTCAAGAAAATATGATTCATTCCATTCAAAATGTTACAATAAATTATTAACATTTATACATTTTTTTACTAAATGCTATATCTATTACATACTGATGCATCCCTCATGCATAGCCATCAGTGTTACCGCATGTTCTCTCTTCGATACATAAAACATTTAGCGCCACACAAAAATACGTTTCGTTTTTTAACAGCTTCTATAACAGCAGAACTGCCTTCGAATCGTTGTGATAAAAAATATACCTGAGAAAAAATATGGAAAACCTATTTTTTCAAACTACATTTACGAGAAATGCTTTACTCTCAAGTAAACGAAGAAATAAAAAAAAAAGCTTTAGGTAAAACAACCGAAAATAATATTTTGTAGCTACATATCAGAATGAATATTATTTTCATGCCCCAGTAATTTTCTTCCGTTTTATGATTCAATTTTCTTCCGCCAGAGGGTAATTCAATTTACTTTCAAAATGGACCTGATCTGGAGGAAAAGCAAAAAAAGGGGGGGGGGAAGAACATTGGCATTTGTATCGCATTTCGTCTTATTGTCCTTCCGACTCTAAAAAAAAGAAGAAGAAGAACGTATTGCGTCAGGCTGAATAGATTTGAGGGAAAGAGACTTGATGAAAGTAATTTAAATTGAGCTTATACTTCGAAAAACTTCGACAGGTTCAGTTACGGGTATTTGCAATAGGATTGATTTAGATTTAGGTTTAGAGAATAAAATATCTTGCATCCTTTTTTTAAACTGATGAAAATATTTTTTTCATCTAAAATATTTAAATGTAGCAATCACACTGAAAAAAAAAATATCGAAGCAGCACATTCATGTGCATAAATATATGCTAGAATCCGTGCCAATTCAATAAAGGGCGTAACTTGTTAGTCACGATTTGTTTTTGTTTTGTTTTGTTTTTGAATTTAACCTATATTGAAATTCATAAAAAATTAAGAAAGCCTTTTTTTCTGGTTTGCCCGAAAAAATTCCTGGGCCGAGATACAGGCCGCCAAAAATGGCGGTCCTGTCATGATTTCTTACTTGGGATTTTCGTCAAAATCTTGAAAGTACATTATCTCAGGAACGTTTGGAAAGTTTGAGGTGGTTTTAAAGTTTAGGGTTGTTTGTTGGGTGAAAAAAACAGTTGTTTTTACAGTATAATACTGGCAGCTGAGGTTCCAAAGAAAAACTAAAATTTACAGTTCTAAACGGTAAAATTTGCAGTAATATACTGCCTTATAAAAGAATTTTACTGTGAAATTTACAGCGATAAACTGTAAAATTAGCAGTAATATACTGTTTTATAGACGACTTGGCCTGTAAACGTAACAGTGATAATATGTAAAATTAGAAGTAATATACTGTTTTGTAATGGAATTGCCATGTAAAATTAACAGTATCAAACTGTAAAGTTAGTAGTAATATACTGTGAAATTAGCTGTACTGCGCCATAAAAGTAGTAGTAGTATACGGTTTTATAAACGACTAGCAGTACGCGCACGGCTCTGCTAGTGCTATAAAATTTAATAAAAAACTCTTAGAGCAAGTGTAAATTTCTCTTTCCACTCAGAATTAAAAAGAAAGATTCTGCTTCGTTAGTTAAAATGTGCACATATAATTTTGTCTAAGTTCTAAACATAGTCCATAAAGTAATTTAAAAAAATCCTGATATGAAAATTACACCTGTCCGTCAAAACTCTCTCTTTCAAAGAAAATAGCATCTAATTTGAATGCGCTTAGAATCATTTAAAATCGCGGTAGAAAAGCGTTTAAAGTTTAAAAAATATGATAATACTTTTTAACTCTCCAATCCGAAAGATCATGCCGATAAAAGAAGCAAAGAAATAGGAATATCACTGAACTTAGATTTATCGTCTCAAAATATTTATAAGCAGAACAAAAAGTAATGAATAAAAATAAACACTGTATCTGTACATGCAAAAACATGATAATGACCGCGTTACTTGCTATCTTTCGTTTGCAAGGAGAGTAGGTTTTGACAAACGTAAGACATTGGTCAATGTGGCCACTGTGAGCAATTCTGATTGATGAATCAGAATCAAGTGAAAATCTCCCCTGATAAAAAGGTATTTTATTGAAACATCTGTTACAGTTACAACGAATGCAAATTATTACTGAAGAAAAAAATATTTTCATCAAAATACTTACTCCAGTTGACTCAGCTGAAATTACACATATATTCCTACCAAAAAGGATCACAGATTTCACGATAAAGCATATTTTATGTATACAAAACGAATTTTCACTGTGCCTCTAATTTCAGTGAAGGTCAATTCCACGAAAATGACAATTTTTAAGAAATAATTTTTTTTTTCATTAATTTATTGGAATGATTTTGTAAACTATATCCCTCATTATGCCTCAATCATTATGCGTTGGGGACCATCGTGGCTTTGTGGTAGAAACTTTGCTTTAAATGCCGGTAAACGTGGGTTCGATAATCTCGGATGCTCTGAGTGGTGTATTTCCTTTCTTTACGCTGAAAATCTTTCTCGTGTTGTCTTATGTCCGAAATCTCTAGGGAATGACCCTCAATCCTTCCATGGTTATTTACTATGGACACGTAAACAATAACAGTAGTGTCACATAAGTTAAAGGCAACAGTTTTTAACTTAATTAAGAATATGGTCATTTTTATAGTAGTGAATGGACTTTAAAAGCCACTCCGCCGCAGTCATTCCGTCAAAACGCATAAACTTGAATTTGTCAACGTAGTGCATGAAAAATGATTTAAATTAACAGTTTCTAATTGTTAATTCTCTTTCACGAAAGTATTTGTCAGTTATAAGATTGAATTAATACACAATTTCACAAAAATATCTTTTTGTTCTAAGAAGTCTAAAAACCTGGTTCCGAAAAGTGTCATTTCATCACGGAGCAGAAAATAGCACAAACATTGAGGAAAAAGAATAGTTTTTTTTTTTCTGTCTTGTTTTTCATATTTTAACAATGATGCGTAGAGAAGAAAAGAAATTCAGCTGAGACGAAAATAATTTCACTGTAATCGCTTAAACCTTAAAAAAAAATTTAAAAAAAAAAAACTGTCTTTCCGTTGCACATGGAATTGCTCTAAACTAATTTTCTCTATTGTAATTAGAATAGCAGGACTGTGGACATTACCGTACGCTGCGGATCGTTGTAAAATAAAATCCCAACAAAATATAAATGTGAAAAGGAGCCAAGTTCGATCAAAATGATGCCCTGAGTAGACGATGTCACCTATAAAATAGTTCAGATCTAAACGGGTACCAAGTTCCATAGCTGTTCCTCATAGAAGTTGGATTGTCCCGTGTTTTTTAATTCATTCAGAAAACAATTTTTTTTTATTTTCTTTGATTCCGGATTTTAAACTTGCGGCAAGTTTTGGTCGTCAATAAACAATTCCAAAACATTTGACTACTCCAATTATACAGTAACTTGCCACGTTTAAATCCGGGATCAAAGTAAAAAATTGTTTTCAAAATGAATTGAAGAACACGGGGCAGTCCAATTTCGATGAGGAACTGCTATGGAACTTGTTATCCATTAAGATGTTAATCTTGTCGGTGACACCGTCTACCCAGAACCTCATTTCGATCGAACTTGGCTACTTTTCACATTGATATTTTGTTTGGATATAATTAAGTTTTGTAAATCTTATCATTAAATTTTGTAAGCTAAATCATAGTAATGGAACATTTATTTATAAGTTAATATTTACTCATTTTCGTCTAAAATAGCTTGCTGTTTTAGTCAAAAGGATTCGAATTGACTTTTAGTTGTTTTTATATATTAAAATTATCACCCTTTCCTGTCTGCAAACAAATAGTTGAGGCAGTGAGAAGCAAAGGGATGAGAGTGGACATTTTCCAAGTTTTGAGTAAAACTCTATAAATTTTAAACCCTATGTATAGATTTTCATTAAAATTTTTGCCTAAATCATTCTGTATAGCAGCACCCACCAGCGCTACTAGCAGCCCTATCTATCTTGCAGTAAAACAGAAGAAACGTTCTCCTACCATGTGAACTGATTATCTCCAAATTTTTAATTTTGGCACTTACATCCCTTTGCTTCTCACTGCTTCAATTAAACTATAGACAATGTAGAAACGTTCCAAATAATCAATAAAAATATTAATACATCTTATTGCCAAAATAACTTTAATAGTTGTTGTCTGAACTACTTTTGATGAAGTCTTTAAAAGGATCAATTCCTGACGAAATATAATAGTAATTGGCGACGTGATCTAAAATTTTAAGAAATAAATATCAATTCTTTTTTCTTTAATACGCTTAAAGCTTCATCTACTTTGAATTTGAAAAAAAACAGGTTGATGAAATGGAACTATTACAAACCAAATCATCCTCGAAAGCAAAAAAAAAATGTATTTTTAGTTTTTTTTTTTTTTTTTTTAGATTTCACTATTATATGTAAGTTTTCATTATAAATAACATTACTCAGAAAATTACCCAACAAATCAACTAAACGATTGGATCTTTTAGATACAAATAAAAAGGAGAAATATACTTAATTTCTTTGCCATTAAACTACAATTCTCATGCAAAAAATCAAAATTTATTCTTAATACAGTTTTGAAAGTCCTTTTGTTAATCCCTAGGCACCATGGCAATCATAATATATCAGTCCCTTATTTAACATTTATACTTTGAGTAGAAAGTTAAATGCATCTAATTTTCCCGAAAAGGCTAATTTATGTGCAGTTTCAAGCGCAATTTTATAGTATGGACCATTTTACTACATCATTAAATGAACCTCTTTTACAGTTTTCAAACTTTTTTTTTCCTGCTCAAAGTCTTTGTTAGGAATGGGTACTAGATAATGCTCGAAGAAAATGACATTATTAAACTTGAAATACCAGGCTTTTTACTCCATGAGAAATAAAACTCTGTAACCCTTTTTTTATAGCTGGAAAAGAAAAATATATAAAGGTTCAATTCCCTTTTTTTATTAGAATTTCCTCTCTTGAATTACTATGGATGAGTGTTTAAAACACATTTATTTTTGAAGTCACATTTTCATTTTCCTTTCTTACATTCCAATTTTTTGCGATTACGGTTTATGAAATCACAGTTGATAAGTGGTTTTGTCGTTGGTACTCATAAGTAAATGCATGCATAGTGGAATGCGTTTGCGCAAAACTTTATTCAACGGTTTTTCTTTAAATATTGACGAAATTTTGGAATGCTTAGTAGTAAGAAAAAAATGATTTCATCCAAAAACCACTGAATTCTGCAATTTTTCTGAATTTTGAGTAATTTCTTTAAAAGATACGAAAATATATATTTCTTTTTTATCCCTATAGAAAGAAAAACCGTTTAAAGAATTATGGAACATTCATCACTACCCCACTCATTGATTTCTATACATCTGCCTTCCTAAAAAAACATTATCAGAAACTTACGGAATACTGTTATTGGTGGTAATCTCATTAAATATCCAAATGATTTTAAATTCACAATTTAAAAAAAGCAACACTTAAAACCGTAGTTTTACCTCTCTAATGGACTATAGAAAATCATACAACTCTCATCAATTTATACAAAATCTACTCCAAAATATTCTCAAAACTCGACATATTCATATCCTATTAAGTAGTTTCATTGATTTACGTCCAAAGTCTACCTTAACTCGTATGGTCCTTAAATTTATAAAAGTTGCAATGACTAATTTTTAATGGTTGTGAAAAGGAGAAAGAATTTTTAATGTTTAACTATCTTGGTTTCTTAGAAGGTCAAAACATTTTTAATTTGTTCAAATAAAATGTGAACTAGAAAGAGATCTAACAGAAACGAAATATTCTATTAGGCTATAAAAGATTCTTACACTATTCAAACTGCCTTTTAATTACAAGTTAATATGAGCAACCAGCAGCTTAGTCAATAGAACCAAAAATCCAGTAAGGTACAGTCTGACTACCGATTAGATAGAAAGGCAATCATTCGGTTTACAGGCGGAAATGGACGCATCTATTAGTTTTCAGGGATGTAAGCTTTTGCAGGGGTATGCTAGCCTTTAAATTAAGCAGAGTGACATTCAACGGAACACGCGCAACAATTCCCCTCCCCCCCTCATATAGATAGAGTCGTCATAAGTGGACGTTTGCCCATTCCAGATAATCTGTGGGAAAACTGCGTGTAACTAACAAGATTATTAGCTTTAGCATACATTTGACCACGTGTCAACTCTCGATAACTCGAAGTTTCAAGTGATCTGTTAAAACGTTCGAATTATTGGTAGTTCGAGTTATGGGAAGTTTCTACAAGAGTCTGAAGAATTTGGCACCCAAGGAAAACTTCGAGATAAAGGAATAGGCGAGTTATAAGCTGCTAGTTATCGAGATCCGACAGTAGTTTTAAATTCAAGTGGAGCAGTGTCCAACATGTTCGCTAACATCAAGTTGTAAATCAATTAATTTTCATCGAAACGTATTGAGGTGACATCAGATTAATCAACCTGTTTTTTACAGAGTCAGTTTGTAATGATATTTATCCTCATTTTGTGCTTAAAAAATGTTAGTTGCTTTTGTAAGATTCATTCCTAAGTCTTATTCAAAGAAAAGTTTCTAATTTATCACAGCAAGAGTAAAAAAAATTGTTGAGTTAAATTCAATTTTTATAATTTAAATGGCGTTTGCCAATTTAATGTTTTATTAAGAGATGAAGCTTGTCAGAATCATTTACCTGAGCAAAATAATTTAGTTTTATAATCCAAGACCAAGAAAATTATAAAATCGTAGCTGCAAGGAAAATATTTTAAGCAACAGGTAAATTATTTTTCTGAATTTATAGGATCTTTGTCGTTTAAAATAAGTAGCAAAATCAGTTGCTAAAATTGACACTTTACATTATCCCTTTTGTCAAAGTAGTTTTATCAAAATTTATGGTACCATTTCAAAGATTTTGCATTATTCGCATTGACATATTATCCAAACTATTTATGAAAGCTAGCAATTTGTCTCTGTTGCATTCAAATATATTTTTCTTGAAGTTTTCCCATTTTTTCGTTGCTTTTCCAAAATAAAAGTCAATGATTAAGGACGATTAAAGAAAATTCAGTTATTGGAGAAGTTTTTGAAAGAAACGATTTCCTTGGCGATTGTCAGATTCCTTCACGTCACTCTTTGTTTTTATCTGATTGGCTTACCAATTGTTTCGAAACAGAGAAAAAAATTACTTTATTGAATCCTGTCTTCTGATATATTTTCTGAAGAAATAATTTGAAATAAGAAAAAGTCAGTTCAACGATTCTGTTGAAACATATTATTTCTATTATATATATATACATATATATATATATATATATATATATATATATATTAATAAAGATTAAGTAATAATAAAACAAATGTGAAGTATGACTTTTCTGAGAAAACTGCTTTAAGTATTTTACGTTCTATGTGAAGAGGACAAAAATAAGGAAAATTACACTCTGTTTTTATATTACAAGAGAAGAAATAAAAGCACATTTCAATACTTTTCAAAGAAGTAAAAAATGAGCGATAAATTGGGTAAACAAAATTTTTTTTAAATATAATTCCTATCTAGATGACTCAGACTACACTCATAGAAGTTCTAATTTTTTTTTTTTTTTTTTTAATATTTCTTTTTTGACTTGGATATTGATAAATACATCATTGTATTAAAGCCCACTTACAACAATATGTGCTAAAAGATAAATATATTTCCATTACCTCCTGTAAAGTTAACTATCACGGAGTTCTTGAGTTTACATTATAAGCCTCCAATACATGTGACTTCATTTAATTGTTGAAATGTAATTTTATTGACATTATTAAACATATCTTTGGGATTACCAAGATTAGGGCTAACTTTAGTTCAAACATTATCATTTAGATTTGTGGCATCTTTCCCTTAAAATTAATTGATAACCTGTGTTTATTTATTTATTTATTTTTTGAGCGATGACGAATTGCTTATTTACTCTACCTGACGGTTTTTGATGTTTCTATGATTTTTGGATGCTGATCACCAGCAGCACTGTCCACCAGAGTTCGCTCCTCCTGGGCACTGGCGTCCATGTTCTACACACAAACAAACACAAACACGCTTACATACACACATGACTACCCAGACATGCATACACACAGGTCTACACACACGCCCTACAAACATGCCTACACTGCCATGTGCAGGTAAATTGCAGTAACTGCAATTTTTTCATTTTTATCATCTATTTTACTTTAGCTTTATTTTATTAGCTTGCTTATTTCGTTTCCGCTGGGAAAAAAGAGCGATAAAAACGTGTAAATCCAAGATTTCCCTATGGTTAATATTGAATCCGATACACATTTCTTTAAATATCTCGAAAACTCATTTCTCCAGATACTGCCGTTTACCTGCACGAGGCAGTACACACACGCATACGAACACACGCACACACTCCACCACCCAGAAGGAGGGTCACGTTGACAGAAATTTGTTGTGTAATGGATACTGTGTTTTTGTCTAAAGAGAATTATGCAAAGTCGAGACGGTCTGATGTGTAAATAAAGTTGATTCAGGGGAACTGGAGCCTTTTGTAGACCCAACAAGTAGGTTCCTATCGCAACTCGTGATTGCGAAAAACAAAATTTGAATTCGAAGGGTCAAAAAATTAATTATTTTTCATTAGTTTTAAAGAGGAAACGATGCCGACGGTTAAAAAGCAAAAAATTGCGAACCACCAATGAATCGACTGGTGCAGCTATTAGAATGATTTTGGCAACAGCCAATTAACCCGTAGGTCTACTAGAACTCCCTGATTAGTCACCTGTTAACCGGTTGCTCTATAGGAACGCAGTCAATATGTTTTATTTCCCATCTAATTCCTTAGTGAACATTTAGCACGAATACAACAAAAGACAACAAAGAAATATATTACAACTTTAATGACATAATTAGCGTCAATTCAAAATATGATTCTTTGATCAAAAACTAGCCAAATGAAGATAATTTTAAAACTTTTCCATTATTTCTAACTAATGAATAAATACAAGCAATTTCTACGAAATCTTTTCAATCAATTAGCGCTTTATAATCATATTTAGAGACCATTTCAAAGTCTTTGTGTTCCTAAAACTTATGCCATCCATTCTTTCCTTTCACTGTCTAATAAAATCTAATTCTCCTAAATTATCTAAAATGTTGTTCTCCCAGAGGGTGTAAAATTCCAACTTTGTGACATCGCTCTGAAGATGCAAGTCAACAGATATTGACTGAAGGAATGCTTCCATTAAATAAATGATAATGAATGCCATTAAGCTACTGATTAAACCATTAAGTAATAATAGCTAACTGATGGGCCATTCGTCAGGTTTTGGCGTGGTTAGGGCTTACAAATGGTTGTTTTCGCTTTCGTTACTCACATAGGAGTGTAAATTGTAAGATAGTGAATTTCGAAGAATGCTAAAAATGAAAGTCAGGATGTAATATATAAGGCTTAAACTGTTTAAATGTTGCAGCAGAAAAGATTAGTTTAAATAATGCATATATAGGGATACTGGGGGAGAGTAAGATATTGGGGAACTTTAATGAGAAATTTTATGTTTCGTTGTTAACAGCTGTCAGACATGATTTTGTGTTTTCTATTTTAATGCATTTTTTTTATATTTCTGCAAATATCTGCGTTTTTATTGTTTTCAAATTCCGTCTTTGTGAAAAAGAAATATTTCTAAGTGTTCGTTTGCACAATTTAATAAAATACCAGTAGTATTGAAACGTTGTATGTCGTATCATATGACATTCAAAGGCCCCCGTATCTACCACCAGTTGCGATTTCACCGGTTGGATGGGGTCCTGAAGACAGTTAAATGATTTTTATTCAGATCAAAAGGTGAGCAATCCCTGGTCCAGCACCCTCTAGATATTGATTCATTTGGAGAACTTTGTGACCACGACATATTTTAAGTGCATGCCCCAGTCACCATTGACGAACACGGAGACTCTTAGACCAGCTGGAATCAAACCTGGGACCTTTCGATTCCGCCACTTTAGCGATCAGGCCACCACGGCTTTGGAAACATTGAATAAGGTGGGTGGTCCCAATAAGGTCGTGCAGACCAATCAGGCCAATCTTTCACTTTTCCAAATAGGATAGCGAAAATTCGCTAGCACGTGATTTAATTATGATTCGAAAATCTAACTAATGATAAAGTGTTATCTAAGAGTTAGTTGTTACCAACAGGCAACCATGTATCAACAGTTAATACGAAAGAGTCTTATCAAAATTGCCTGATCTTATCTTACAGTAAATTTTGTTTTTTCATAGTTCAGTGTAGTTTACTAGGGAAAAAAAAAGTTGTGAATTGTTATAGAAAGTCTTATTTGTGTAGACGAATTTAAAAAGATATATGTCGCTGCGTACCGCCATTTTTCCTGTGGTTTTATAACCCTGGAAAAGTAGACTCCAGTTCATATTGGCCACGATTGGTATAATCAGGAGACTTTGGTGTCATTTTTCATACTGAAGAGCTAGGAAGAGGATATAATCGAGTGATGTATATGCAGCACTCGATTATATCTATTATTTTATTAGTTATTCTCTCGAGGAAAATAAATTTGTGATGATAATTATTTATTATTATTTTTTAATTCGGGATTTATATTTATAGGTACGTGTCTGACAACAATTGAATCATATAATATTATCGTTACTAGTTAAGGCTATAGCTATGGGCACAACTAGATTAAAAACAGATTCAGTTGTGTCTATGTAGACCGTTAAATATATAAATATAATACACATTACAAATCCAAAATAATATTTTTTTTAATTTAACTTTCATTAATTTCTGGTATGAAGTTCACTTTCAACAAAAAAAGGGTAAGACCAACTCCAAAAATAGTGGTGTGGGTTATTTGTTATCCATTATGGCCTCTAAAATACCAGGGAAAATGATTTTAAATTGAAAAGAATATTTCATGCTTGCTCATCCACTAAAGTTTACAGTTCTGTAGGGTCTGTCAGCAATGGTTTCATGTCTGCATCACTGGCTAGTATTGAATTCAAAGAGTGTTTACTAGTTAAATGTTCTGTTTGGTTTCTTAATCAATAAAGCCATTTAGTTTGATTCTATCAAACACATTGTTGATGATGAAATTTTAAAAGATAGATTTTCTGAAGGAAGATCAGGTAGAAAATCATTTGATGGATTTCTCCAAAGACCAAGCGTGGATTTTATTAGTGGTTAGGTTTTACATTTTTCTTCTTTTTTGAGTCATGTTTATTTTTAACGAAATCAAAACAACAAAAACATATATCATATCTTAAAGGGAACCAAGGTTTTTTTATGGAACTAAACAAAACACTTTTTTGAAAATTCTTCTTGGCTAGACTAAAGCAACACTTTCGTATTAATTTAAAGGTTCTGTTTTAATAAATTATTTGCAAGACTATCAAAATATAAAAGTAACTGTTAATAATTCTAGAGCACATAAAGAAGTATAAAGATACTAGTAGCACATTAATGCCCTAAGATGACTTATGTCTCCAAGAATGATAATCAGGATTTTTTTCTGTAACTACTGTGGTAAAGAGTACAGTTTTGTACAAGCTTAATCTTTGGAATTTTTCTAAAGTTAGCGTAATTAAATTATTATACTTAACCCAACATAATTTAATGATTGTAACACAAGAACTCGTTATGACCAAGGAAAGATTTCATCTATGTTCACACACTCAACTTGTCAAGAGAAGGAAAACTTTTGGCATTTTCCAAGTGGGAACTTCCAAGTGAAAGCTGTAATACTTCTCTTGTCAAATACTCATAAGAGATTCCAAATATAAACGACTGCTGATGACGTCTAGATGTATATAATATGTCTATAGCCATTCATCATTTAGTTCAGCGCCAGACAATGACAATAGTCGATGATTGCAGAACCCATATCAGTATAGAATTGATGACTTTGACATGTGGAAGAACGTAACTGCAATGTATTGTCCCTAATATCAGAGAGAGGTATTCTTATTCAATATTCGGAACAAATTCTTCTGGGAATCAGAAGAAAAAAATCATAAGATATTGTATACATAGTTACGTATATATATATATATATATATATATATATATATATTTTAGGTGTTCTATGTTTTCAACGTTTTTTCTAAAGCCTCACTCTCATTTTTTTTCGTGGTTATCAAGTTGTCTACAACTATCAAAAGGAAAATATTGGGTCTCCCACAATTTTGAATGGTACCACAAAGGCTGTAAATGTGGCTAAAAAAAAGATTTCCTTCAAATTTAAAGGAAACAGAAAATGCAATGTTTTGTACGATAATAAACTTAATAATAATATCAAATATATTAGATTTAAAATAACCGAAGAGTAATTAGTGAAACAATGGTTTCATAAGTTCATTTGCTTAATAAATGAAACCATTTTGAATTTATCGAACAACATTTTTCTGTCAAAGTTTCCCTGTATCCTTTTGGAAGAAAAAATATTTTGAGGTTTTGTGATGGTTCTCGACCATGTTTTCCTATCACTACTACTGCGAGTCATTTATTGTTTCACACTTCATTCAATCTAATAATTTTCTTTTATTTATTATGCAAACAGTATGGAAGGAACTGTGTATATGTGAGGAAGTAATTTGCTTCTGACAAATCATTTACTTTTCCTACTTCATTTATTATGATAGTACTAAGCGTAGGAACTTTATTCACAAAACACTGAAGACAACACTTTTTTTTTTGCAATACGACTGTTTAGTAACTTCCGATTAATAAGTAAAGAAAAGTACCCTTCTGAACAAATATTTTTCTCTAATATAAATATAGGTAGATATTGTTTAAATAAATGCTGGGAAATTATTTAATTAAAGTTCAAAGGAAATTTAGTGCCGTGAAAAAGATGTTGCATTTTTTTACACAGTAGTTACGTTCTTGGTTTTTAGTGTCTTCTGCAGAAACTGTTATCTTAACTTGCTTGCCGGCGTATATGGAATCTAGTAGAATTTATCCCATTTCAACTACTTTTTTTCGCATGCTAGTTATTTTGCTCTTTTTTTTTTTTATCTTTCTTTGAAGCCTCTCGGAGATGTTTGCAAGTTCATGGGGCCTTTTTATCAATACTTTTCCCGCAAATTAGTTATTTTGCTCGGTCGATGTTTGCAACTTTTGGGGCCTTCACACTTACAAAGAAGAAAGGGCCTTATAGGATCCGGTTTTTCTTCTGAAGGTGCCCTAGAACCTTGCCTCAGGGAAGTACAGCACACCAACAAGGAGTGGTCGATAACACAATTTATAGTGTGCCACAATTCATATATTATGGGGTAAACTAAAAGCTGGGCCAAGCCCAGTACTTAACCCTGCTCGGCGCATTGCAGAACAACGTCCGTGGACCCCTTATGTGGTATCACTAAATCTATATCGCAAAAAGGTGGTGTAAGGCGAAGAACAGTTACTTGCTTCACTTATACAGGGTGTCCGAAAAGTCCTTGATACATTTTAAACATTCTTTAAAAAGTTACAAATTGTAGTATGAATATGCGGTTTGCGCCAAAATCCTACATAGGTTCAGGATTTGAATTTATATTGACGGCTGTACCGCCACAGCAAGAAAAAGAAATCTAATTTGAGATAATTAAACATTTTATTCGTAAAGCAATACCTTTCATTACCAGAACTCATTGTGTGAACCGTTTGTGACATAAGATGAACTTGAGAATCATTTAGATGTGTTTCAATCAAGATACGGGGCACACATTGAACTCTGGAAATGAAGAATATTGCATTAAGTTTAACAACATGATTAAAATCTCACATGACATTAAAATCTTATTTTGTATTGTATGTTTTTGCTTCGATTTTAAACTTTTGAAATTTTGGTGTTTTTTTGGCATTTTATTGCTTTGATTTTTATCCTTTTTACTCTTTCTCCCTCTCTACATATGTGTGTGTACTTAATAGATTAAATTTTCAAGAATGTTTAGTTGCAAATTTACATTTCATGATAAAATGCAAAATCACCACACTAGTAGCCAAATATCCGGCAACTATTACTACTGAGTCAGGAAATCCAATGGACAAAGCTCTGTTTTCAAGTTATGATTTCAAACAGAGGAAGCATAAAATAGCTGAGGTGACACATTGTTCAATAAACCTCAACGAGATGTCTGATTAAATTTTAGACTCATTACACAAATAGGGAGCAGCTACATTTAAATGCTCTATATACAGGCACGTTTCCTTGAGGAAGCATTGATCCAAAATGTACGTTTTCAAATACAAGTGCTATATGAAATTATAAAATGAGACTATTTACTTCAGTTAAAAGTAGGGTAATGTGGGGCAGAGTGAAATAGTTAAGATGACTGAGCTTTTCCCAAAATAACAAACTGGAAATTTGTTTTGAAAGTTACAGTATATAAAGAAAACACATTGTATTTTATTATAAAACCTGCATTGAAATATTTTTATTTTTATTTTTGGCAGTTAAATTGTTTTTCCAAAAAAAATTCCCTTTTTTTTGTTATGCAAGTGAAAAATGTAATATTTTTCGAAGGAAATGTTTTCTATTCGATTGGAAAAAATATTTTTAAACAAAATAATGAGTGAATAAAGTGATACTTTAATAAATAAATAGATAATGAAACAATAAACTAATTAATTAATTTATTTATTAATTAATACATAAGGAAAAAATATGAGTGAATAAAATAGTAAATGTGAATAAGAAAAAAAGTAAAAGAATGAATTAATAAGTGAATCATTAAATGAAAGAATGTAAATAAGTTAGTTAATAAATGAATACGTAAGTGATTTAGTAAATGATTGAATGAGTAAACGAAATGAACTATTTAACTTTGCCTCATCCACTTTGCCAAGTGTGCACTTGATTAATTGTGAAAAATATTAAAAATACAAATAAGCTCAATATGAACCAAGAACTTCTGCACCGAATATAAGAAGGTCCCGGTGAATATTTAAAACATTAAAAACAAGAATATTATCATTTAATTATAGTAAAGTAATTTTTACTCACAACAAAATATTCCAATTTGAGTGTAAATGTTTAAAAATTGCATGTATTATCATCTGCTTCAATTTTCAAAAGATTCTTGACTGGAATAGACTACATAAGTTATTACATAGTTTTTCCCTACTACTTTTAATCACTAAAATTGATAAAATAAGCAAACGTATATCTATATCTATATCTATATATATATATATATATATATATATATATATATATATATAAAGTCTTAAAGTTTTTACTCAGACTGTATATATATATATATATATATATATATATATATATATATATATATATATATATATATATATATATATACAGTCTGAGTAAAAACTTTAAGGCCAGTATACTTTTTTGAGAAATTGGACGTATCGTTAACTCAGGATCAAAACATAATTTGGGTGACAGTTATTAACCTTAAATACAAGTAAAAAAGACAAAAAAAATCATTTGTAATTATTTCATTATCAGAAACTATGACAGGTCAGCATTTGAGCCTGAGTAAAATCTTTAAGGCCAGCATAGAGAAATGCACTAGAAACATTTTGAAGTTTGTGTAGGCGCCACTTCTTCGAATGACTTCAAATATTCTTGTTTTCAAGATTAAACAAGTTTTTGTCAAAGTTTGAGATCTGCTTTATACCATTGATCTTTTACAGTAGATTTCAACTCTATTGATAAAGCAAAAAGTCTCCCATTTGCATACACTCGTCTTGATAAATCGCCCAATAAGATCTCGATTGGTTTGAGATCTGGAGACTTAGATGACCGTTTTAAAATTTCAACATTGTTTACTTGGAACCGATTTTTCGTACTGTTACTCGAATGGATAGATGCACTGTCTTGCTGATATTTCAAATTTTTTACTGCAATAAACTCAGCATTAGGTAAAAGATGACTTGCGAGGACATTTTAATATGCTTGTGAATTCATTCTACCTGGAACAAACGCAACTGACCCCATACCATTGAAAGCAAAGCACCCCCAAGTTGTGATAGAGCCTTGACCTAATTGTCTTAGAAAAATATTTCTTTTATTTTTCGTAAATTATGTTAATAGTACTTCCATCCGTCTGGTCCATTCAAATTCCACTTCTTTTCATCGGAAAAATTATATGTATCCGTTGGTTATCTTAGGTCGTGACTTTCTGGCTAAAGTTCAAACACTCTATTTTGTGCCTATTCAATAACTGAGGCTTAGCCAATTTTGCTGCATAAATAAAACTTTCAAACCTTCTAATTTTGTTATACATCGTCTTTTGACAAACATTTATGTCTGTTGTCTGAATAAGTTTCCCGGTTGAGTACTTTCCAGTTGATGTAAATTTGCAAACTCTCCTTTCATCACTCGAGGACGAACCTCTAGGTCTCCCAAAGGTGTACTTTTTACAATAATTGTCTTTCAATCTTAAAAATTTATTGACTACAGTCTTTGATCTTCCTATATTTTTCGCTACTCATCTCCGCAGAAGAAAAAGCTTCAGTCTGCTCTCTTTCATCATCAGTTAACTTCTTACCTTTCGACATCTTCACAAAGAGCAACGAAAACTTCCAAGAAATTAATGAAAAAATTACAAGTCGAAGTGTTTCCACATTCCCATTATCTACTGTGTTATTTATTCCAGTATATGTACATTTAATTCTTAAGAAATACTGGTGGCCTTAAAGTTGTTACTCAGGTTGAAATACTAACTTTGAATATACCACTTTTTTCCTGGTAGTTGCATACTTCACAAAATTGGTCTTTTGCGTTATTTCCTACAATTGGACATTAATAATTAATAATTTAACAATATTAAAATCCCTTCAATTTCATTTTCCCGTTTTTTCAATTTTTTTTTACTGGACTTAAGGTTTTTACTCAGGCTGTATATATATATATATATATATGCATAAAGCCAGAACAAACTTTTATTTTCCCAACGGATTTTTTTAACTGTATTATTTTGGAAATAAGGCCTGATCTTTATGACGCCACAAGTGATGCATTTTGACGCACTACTCCATTGCCGTGTTGAAAGTTTACGCTTTGCATTCAACCAAGCTGCCAGGTTATGATAATTTGCGCTGCGTGCGAGTGAAAAGTGTGCAGAGAAAAACAAACTTTGTAGCTTACATTATTTTAAAAAATATTTTTTCCGTGCTGTAAATTCTTCTTTTCTACCGTGGAATGGCCCTATATTATGAACATCGGAACTTGTACTTACAAGCATCAATAACTGCGCTATTATTGAGGCACTTTGAAAAGATACTTCAACAATAATGCAGCATTTAACTTACTAGATTTCTCGTCTGTTTTGAAAGAGATCTAGAAACATTTTTTTGTTCATTAATTTATTTGCTCAGAAATCAAGATTCAATTTTGTTTTCATTATACCGTGGCCGGTGCTTGCTCATTTGATTCAGTTTCTGATTGGTTGACAGAAAGCTGCATGATATATTGCTAGTGCTTGAAAGAACGTTTTACAGAATGTTTAGGCCAGCGTCTACGAGTGATTCTGCTAATAGCAGGGTATAAAACTGGTTAGTAAAAGTCAGTACAAGTTAGTATTCGTTATCTTGGTCAGTATTTGTCAGTTTTTCTCAAAATTTAGTCAATAAAGTCAGGTTTTTTTTTTTTTTTTTTTTTTGCAATTTTTTTGAAGAATTCATTTTTAGAAGAATATTGGCATTGGTGTTTTTTCTGTTTTCCTTATAAACTTTATAAAATAGCAAAAAAGTGAGATACTGCCAATACTACAACCTAATTTTACTAGCTTGGTAAGGCTTGCATATTTTGATAAGAATAATTTGCTATTAGGCTTTTTTAGTCTACTTTCCGCATATATTTTAAAGAAAGAATAAATATATGCTTAGTCTGTTGTAAAAAATCTGAAGAGAAATAATTGTCAAATAAATAACTAAGTTAATGAATACTTTCAAAATCAAAATTTTGAAAGTAAGGTATTGAGATTGGGAAATGTGTCTGTTGGTCTGCCTGATCGCCACCCCCGCCCCCACGTCCTTCGTTGAAAAAAACATTTATTGTTCGAAAAATATTGCAGAGGGTGCATCATTCCATTTTCTCCCCAATGGTTCTAAAATAACACAAGCACATAAGCGAAAATTCAAAGAAAGAAATATATATATATTTATCATTAAATCTCAAACTAAAAAGAGAGATGTTTTTTTAAAAAAAATGGTATTTAAAAAGATCTTGATGCCCAAAAAATATTGCTCAAAGTCGGTTATTTTGTATTTTTGAGAAATTAAAAATGTTCGGCGCTGTTACTTTTTTAATTCGAAGAAAAGCAGTAAAGTTTTCTTAGAGTAAAAATAAACCAACATGTTTCAAAAAGCTTTAAGTATTTATGGTTGAAAAAAGCAGATGATTATAAAGAGTGATCAAGAGAGAGAAAAACTAAACGGCCTAGAAAGAAATTTGAAGTTCAAAAGATTTTTAATTGCAAGTTTCGCGTAGATACTGAATTCCCTTATATCTCGATAAATGTATTGACACAATGAAAGTTATGAGATATTCAAAAGAAGCATTAAAATATATTGAGAATAATATATCTCTCTTGAGAATAGAACACATAAAATGCTGTCATGTATAACTTCCTTTGGTGTTTTCCACTTCTTTCTTTCTGTGTTACATTTGAGACAAAAATAGAAAAAAAAATCAATTTGATGAATCTTTTTTTTTTTTTTTGAGAAGTCCCAACTTATAAGGTTTAATTACCATGTAATGCATGATTAACGGTTTTGTACACATTTAAAAATAATATATACACACTAAAATCTTATGCAGTGATAATTAATTACATAAATAGAGGTAAGTACTACATGATGTGTAACATAGGTTTTTTGTTCTACTGTGAATTTTAATGTATAGTGGGAGAAAGGGAGGTTTCTTAAAACTAAAAATTTATAAATAATTAAAAAATAAATAAGAATAATAATTAATAAATAAAGTAATATTTCTGCTACAATGATATTTATGTTTTTGCAGGCATTAAAAACAATTTTAATCAGATAAATGTAAAATAAAATTATTTTTCTTTTGAAAATTTATTTTAAAAAATTTCCAATAGAATTCTTGATTATCCTATTTAATCATTGCCAGGACAAAAATCAATTTCGTAGCAATTTAAAGATTTATTGCGGAAAAAGACATATTAATCATCATTTGTTTTTGAAAAAAAAAATGTTTACAGCTTTCTCATGCTTTGAACTAATTCCCTTCATTCTTATTCATTCAATCAATCACCAACTTTTGTGAATGAGGTTAAATCTTAAAAACAATAATACAGTGGTTGCCGCTTATATGAATCACGATTGTTCTAAACAGTTTTCATTCCATAAAGCGGCTGATTCTATAAAGCGGATAATTCAATAAAGCTGATTTATGTTCTGTTTTTGACAATTTGATTCATTGAAGCGGCTGCTTCAATTAACCGGCGTCCACTGTATAAATAAATTAATTAATTACATTTAAAAAAAATAATGAAACTTTTAAATAAACGAGTACTCTTTGTAAATATTTATAACAAAAAATTACTTTTAGCTTAGTTCATTTAAAAAAAAAGGATTTAAATCGGCATTAATGTTATAACATTTTAAATTTCTCAAAAATACAAAATAACCAAATTTGAGAAATATCTGATATCAGAATTTTTCTGAAAGTTGTGTTTTCCAGTGAGTTTTCAAAGAAATAAAATGTGAATGAAACACTGCTCTTAATCACTTAATAATACATTGACCATTTGCAAGATCTTTTAGTTTATTTTCCTGGTTTCAGAAAAGTTTTTTCATTATTCAGTAAATATATGAATTGAACTCACAACTTTCAGTCAAAATTTACATCAAATAAGATTTATATTATGCACATTATAATAAAGCTAGCATCTATTTTACTAAGTATAATATTCTTTTTTTCTAACGCCAAAGTTTATTATGTTTTTAAAATTTAGTCAGTATTTGGTCAGTATTTAATCAGTATTGGTCAGTATTTTAAAAATTTTCGTCAGTAAAGTGAGTATTTTTGTCCCTCCAAACAGTTTTACCCTCTACAATAGTGACGTGAATTATAATTTAAACAAATTACGTCTCTGGTAATAAATATTATCACTTGCCGTTCAAGCATTTAAAATTATTATTTTTTTATTCTTTTAATTGGGAAGTGGAGGAGGTGTTTCTTACGGGTTGAATTTTTATGTGCTTATTGTTATGTCTGTATATTATGGGAGTATTATTTAACTTCAAATGTTTAGGTACGGTAATGGTGTATTATTATTACTAAAATCATGACTTTCTTAAAACCTGTTTGCACAAAAAATTAAATATAAAAGCTTTTATAAGTACTGCAGCTTTTTAAACAGTAATTTCTATTTCATATTGCAATCTTCACTACTGCATAATACATTTAATTTAGTTTTTGATAATTACGTCATACATAATAATATACGAGTAATTTTATGCTTTGTTAGAATTATTTTTGCACAATATTTAAAGTGAATATAAATTAAGAGACAAACTGAAATTTTTCACAAACTGTAAATTTTGAAAACATAGTGCAATAAATTATATAGCATTTAATTGTAAAAAGAAAATAACTAAACATTTAAAAAGAAAAAAAAACAAGACGGGACAGCAATACTGAATTGCGAAAATTTCAAAAACAAATTCAATCAAGGATTTTTTTTATATGGGTAAGTTACAGGAAAATTAAGTGATAGATATATTTATGTACATGTTTTAGTGCAAAATCTTAAGAAACATACCGCTAATTCTCAACTTTTCTGGAAGTGAAGAAAATCAATCTCAGAGCACAGGCGTCTCTTTAAATCAAATTTGATGGGTATGGTTAACAACCATATTGATTTTTTCCAAGCTGGAACATGACAAAAATGATGAATTTCTCCCCAAGTGCACTACATTCTTCAACTCGAACTGCAAAATAGATGAAGAACTTTCCGAAATTCTGTGACAAAAAAAACGTCTTTTCGCTAAAGTGCTGCAATCAATTTATCTTGAAAGACACTTTTGTCCATTTTCATTTTATTAATTTTGTTTTACTTTTTGCAGGAGATACTTATGAAATTGTGCGTACGTTTGTTTTTTCTATAACTCGATTTTACACTTTTATGAAAGAATTTTGCAATGTATGTTACAAAATAGCAGTTTTTACAAAAAAAAAAGCCTTTGTTTTTTTTTAAGTAGACTTATTTCGTCATTCGATGTATCTTCGCTTTCTAACACATACAAAATAATTGATTAAAAGTAGTTAAAACATCCTAAAACATTGTTTCTTTCTGTAATGAAAATGAAGATTAGAATTTGTGTTGAAATTCGAAATAAATAAATTAATAAGTGATGTTTTTTACATATTTTTATCAAGCGAGGTTAATATAATGAACATAACAATGCATTTTAAGTATGAAAAAGAAGAAACAAGAGTCCAGCGTTTCACAAGTAATAAAAGGCGAACGCATGCTGTCAAACGCACAATTTCAATTTACATTTAACTTCAAAATAAAAAAACTACAGTTGAAAGGAGTTTCAATGCATTATCTTCATTCTCTTACACATAAATGTTTTTAATTGATTAATTTTTAAGTATTTGTCAAGCTCTATAACTTTAACATTTCTTTTCTGAAATATAAAATACTTGCAATATACAACTCCTCACAATTTCCAGTTATATTCAAAATACAATTTAAAACTGCTTTAAAAGAATATTAGAGCAACATTTTAACAGTAAAAATGCAAATCAAAGAAGAAACATTTCATTCAAAAAAAGCTTAGGGCGGTGAATTTCAAGTATCACACTTTTGTTCTAATGGTATAAAGAAAACCATTGCAGAGCGATCTTTTTTGAAATGTTATTTTTTAGAAATGAGCGAAAATTAAGCGAAAAATAAGAAATGGGGACATACAAATACCCCCACGTCCTATTCTCTGCCGTTTGGAACGCGAGTTCCACCTGATTCATACACATATATATGAACATGTAAGGACTGCTATGATCAAACCCCCCCCCCCCTCCCCTTAAGAAGAAAACAATTTATAAACGTTTAGTGCTATTTTCAAACAACGTACAGTGAATGCTCTCAGTTAAAAATTGTTATTAGAAAATTTGGAAAAACAAAAACTAGTACTTGCCCTTCACCACTGTCTGTCCAGAATAAAATATGTGTTACTATGTGCTTGTAAAGTTTGCATTCAAAACTAGGAGCAATAATACGTATAATAGATATGTAACATTTGCTCATTTTTTAAACATTTTTCAACCGTTTTCGAAAAAAGTCAATTTAAATGAAAAACAAGTAAAGATACAACGAAGGAATATAAAAATAAATAAAACGGAGGGTACAATAAGAGAAAGAGACAGCATCATTCAAAGATATATAGTAACCACAATTTCTCTTATCTTTCTGTATGTTGCTCTTAAATTATGTGACAAATCCCATGACTATTATAAAATACGCGGTGCAGTAACAACATCAAGTTATCTTTCTTTACTTCTTTGCGTTTATTCTATTGCTACTGTGTTACAGCTTGGTATGGTTTCCTTAGTTTTATACTTTTGCATTATTTACTGAAATATATTACACCTGCATTAATATGTCAAGATCTTTTTGTTTGAGGCAGTGAGAAGCAAAGGGATGTAAGTGGACATCTTCAAGTTTTGAGTAAAACGCGTTTAAAGTTGCAGTCCTAGGTAGGCTTTAATTGCAATGTTTTTTTTTTAAATCAAGCTGTATAGCAGCACCTATTAGGGCTTCTAGTACTATCTCTAGCCCCATGACAGAAAAGAGGCTCACTTACTATTTGTATTGGTTATTATCAAACTTTTGATTTTTAGATATACATCCCTCTGCTTTTCGCTGCCTTGTTTGTACACTTTCAAAGAATGGAACTGTTTCCATCAGTCAAAAGTACTACTTTTAGTCACAGAAGTTGATAGAATGAGCAAAAAAAAAAAAAAAAAAAACATGTAGCAAAAAAAATCACTTATTTTCATAACGTTCAATTTTTCAGTAATTTTTTTTTTTTTTAATGACCGATTTTTCAAACAAGGCGTGATCTTTTTGACGTCACAAGTGATGAACTTAGGCTAGCACTCCACGCGCTCTGAATGATTACGCTTGCTATCTACCGCGTTTCCAGGTTATGATAATTCAGAAGCGAATTAAGCATTGCGCTCTACGCTTGCTTTCAACCATATCGTTGCCAGTACATGTGAGTAAAGAAGCTAATTGAATATTCGCTCTGCGCTAATGGCATCAGTAAATGGCATTTCATCACTCGTGATGTCATGTGCAAAAGCGTAAAAAAGGAAATTGAATACGCGCGCCGATTAAAATATTTTTTTTAAATATTAAATTTTGTCAAATTATTTAAAAATGATCAAATCTTTTCTTTACTATTACTCAAGTCACAATTGAGTTTAAACACCTAAGGCGAATGTCCCTATACCCACACAAAGTTAATGAAGAAACAAGATTATTATGCGTTTTGCGTAAGAAATAAAGAGGCACTTTTTCAGAAGCTTCAGAGAGCTTTTAATGGAAGTAAATATTTTTTCTCTTCCTAAATTTAATTTACAGTGCAAATAAGAAAAGGAGGCAAAAATGTGTTCTTCACAGCAAAGTTTCTTTTTAAGAAGATTTTGAAAAATTCTTGTGTGAAAAATAAAGCAAATGGGACATTTTGGTACATAAAAATCCATGCTCTTAATAGTAAATACAGAGTAACTTCCTTTATTTGGAACGTTTTTTCTCCACTTTCTCCGGTGACAGCATAAATTCTTAAATATAGTTTCCTAGAAAAAAATACGATATTTTTTTTCCCGTCATTTTCTGAAAGCTCATTTTTCTTAATGTTTGTCTTATCATTGTTAAACCTAAGAATTTCACTTTTCGTTACCTTTTAAGTAATGCAGGGCCATTTATTATTAAGAAATAATTTAACTCTGATACCTATTCTTAAAATTATTTTCACATTCATTCTGAAATTTAAAAAAAAAAATCCTTGAATTAGCTATGGCAATATTTTGCGTTTTATTTCATACTTGATACGAATACGGTGATTTATATACGGAACATACACAAAACTACAAAAACTTACAAAAATGTTATATACAAGATGTTGATTTGAATCTTAACACAAAAAATAGTTTTACTTACAAAGTACAAAATCATCCCCCCCCCCCCACTCTACAAATCTCTAGTATTTGAGGTCATCAGCATAAAAGTAATAAGAACGAAAAAAAAAAAAAAACAGTCGCAGGACTGGCTAACAGAAGCTTTGCATTCAATAAGCTTATAGTGTTGAAGCACCAGAAATTGCTCAACTTCTGGTCTGGATCAAAAAACAGAGTTGTCCTCAGGGCCCTATTTAAGCAGTAAAAGCATAAAAAGTGATATGTGGGGGGGGGGTCATTGTGACCCCAAGCAAACTTTTTTGCTAACTGCTTCTCTTCATTCTCATAAAAAGCTTAGTCCTTCAATGATTTTTCCTAAATCATCGAAAAGTGTAATAATATAAGGTTTTCAGGAAAATTGCATTTTTTTTATAACTCAAAGTGAACGGTTAAACCTAAAAGGGTGGGCAGGTGTAATGTTGACCTTTTTTAGAAAAAAAGGAATGCAAATACATTTTTATTGATGCTGAAACAGAGTAAGAACACTAAAATGTCTCTTAGAAGATATCATTGCAAGGACTTGAAGCTTTCATGATGATTTTGTACATAAAAGGATACATTATACTCTAGTTTCTGAAATGCAACTGAAACAGCGCTGGTTATTTAAAGGATATTTAAAACTATTTTTAAATACTTTATTATGCATCCTTAAAACCTCTGCATCCTTTAAATAAACTATTTTTTGAATTAATTATTTTAAACTAATATTTTCAAAAATATAACATTAGATAAGATAAGATTTATTAACAAAACACACATACAACACACATAACAAACAGTAAGCAAAATAAAATAAAGTAAAGTTAAAACATACAACGTGAATTATAAAACATAAATTATAAACGTCAATAACAAAACATTAAATTTTTGATTATAGTTCAACATGAGTTAGTAGTAAATGAACACTAAAGAGCGCCAAAGGCACTGTCCGCAGTGTTATTCAATCAGTTTAATTTGGAGTACAAACACAACTCCAAATTAAACTGATTGAATAACACTGTATATATACACTGATTGAATAACACTATAATATTTACATTAATTTGTAAATATTATATTGTTTCATACATATGTATGAAACAATATAATATTTACAAATTAATTTTACACAAGTAATAAATATTTCACACAGAACAATAATTCGACTGTTTGACTCCAGAAAAAAAAACACAATAACTCGCATTGAAACATTTTATATTATAAAAAATACAATACAAAATACCCCCGGTTGGCAAGTCAGTATATTTTATCAGCTAAAAGTTAATTATTGATGGAATGTCGTTATTTTGTATACATTCATTGATCCCTTTTTTATATTTTTTGAAGTTCTTCTCATTCCTAACATCTTCCGTTAGTTCATTTAACAGTCGCGGTGCCAAGAAAAAGAATTGCTTTTTATTACGTAAGGAACCATCCAGATTTCTTTTCAGGGGTCAAAATGATCCCCGCCGTATTTCTAAGTGTACAAAAACTGTTGTAATTCTAGTGTTAAAGTATAGAATACTGTCCCAAGTGAATATCCTAAAATATTAAGAAACCTTAACCAATTATAGCATTTCCTGTATCCATTTCCTATAAAAGAAATATATATTCTTCCCGGAAACTGAACAGGTACTCTGAGCTTCAACTTCTTACATCCTTTCACGAATCTAATCTAATAACTATCACCACTCCAGAACATATGGAACCTGAATTTTCCATGCTGTCCACGATAAAACATCTTTCGGTAAACTCCATCTATTCCCGTACCATTCCTTCATTTTTTATATTGATGCTGCAGTGTCATCGTCTGCTGTTGTCAGAAGCCAGTTCCAAGCTGAATGATAAATGGTTGAGAAGGCGACTGCTAAAGTCAGCGGCAGGCGATTTGAATTTTGGAATATAGCTGTGCATTCAGACATTTCTTTACGTTATGAAATATTTGATCTTTTTTTCTTCAAAATTTTACTGAGTTGAATATTTAATTCCAAATCCTGACAGATATTAATTCCCGAATAAAGTAGACTTTTTTTAACACAAATTTTCCGAAGGTTTTTTTTTTTTTTTTTTTTTTGGAGACTATACATCATTTTTATATGACGAAATCTCAACGTAAGATAGTTAGAGCTAAGGCCCTTGTAAATGTATCTTGTTTATAAAGCGGCTCTAGTTAGAGCTATTGATGCTGTACTGTAATTAAAGAAGACCCTTGAAACAATGGGATGTAAGGATAAAAATTAAAAACTTAGACATATCTAGAATAAATGGTAGGGAAACTATCAACAGTTTTTAAGTGTAAACCTGCAACTAGTAAATGCCATACAGCATAATTTAGAGAAACTGTTTAAGGAAAACATCTCTAGGGTTTGAACTTTTCATGTTTTTTATTCGAAACTTTTAAAGTTATCTTTCTGTCCTTTGCTTCTCATTGTCTTGGATGAATTCTCTAGTATTTATACAGTGCTGTAACTGCGTCTTGAAAGTTTTCCTTCTGGGCGACCTTGTCTGTATCGATTACTGCAACTAATGTTAATGCTTGATTAATATTAGTCCTACACTGTAAAAATAAATTAGTGACCTTATTCCATAAAATCGGTGGCAGATTGGCTGCCTCCACTAATATAGAGTAACTTAACTGATATAACTGGTGTAAAGTTACACATCGCTTGTGGGAGGTTAAACCATGATAATGTAACGATAGCATTCTGTCTCACTCATTTCTGAGTAAGGTTACACCAGAATTTTCTGTATACATACAGAGATATTGCTTGAAAGCGAACATTAAGTTCTCATCTGATTTTTTGAACGATTTATCAAGTTCATTATTTTTAACAATCAACATACACCAAAGATTTTAATACACAGTATTTATTTAGAAATTTTTTTTACAGTGCAGTCAGGTAAGGTTTATTAAACTGTGTATTATCCTAACAGGCAAAACAACTGATCACGTCAACTGTATAGTAGTGAAAACTAAAAAAGCCTATACATCCATTCCTTTTTTTTTTTTTTTTTGTAAAAGACGACTTAATATTAATTTAAAAACTTCTTTCTATTTATTAATCATTAAAACCAAAATATTTTCTCAGCGTGTAATTTTGTTTCGTTTAATTATTTATTTATTTTACGTGTGACGGAAGTATTTTCCTTGTCAAAATACGATGATAAATGACTTAAATAAACTAATTTCTGATGCTGATAACGGATTTATTTTTTCTCAGATTTCGGAGTTGTTTTATTCAGGGGACTTCAAAAGCTGGCATGAAGTTCTAGTTAGCAGCGTAGAGTCAAGATCTAGAGAAATTGCGATAATCATTAGGGAACTACTTAATCAAATTCAGCCAAGCATTTTTGTATCTAAAAATAAGCATTATTTTTGTATTAGTTTTAAAAGGTAAAAAACGTTTGATCTTATGCAGGAAATTTTGGAGCCTGTGATTGATATGAAAAACTAAGGTACGCAGTTTTTGTTAAATTCCTTTTGATAAGAACTTTAAAAAAGTAAACCAAAACAAATTTTAAAAAAAATCCATTTGATACTTGCAGTGTGCAAGGGGCCCTGCACACTTTCAACAACGTGATTTAAAAGTGTTTCATTTCAAACTTCATAAGTGTAGGCTCAGCTTTGTAGGCATTCGGTGAAAGAATCAATAAATTGAATTCTTAGGAAATGGGATGAGCTGATCGGCAAGTAAGACTTCTAGAAACGAGTGTTTCCAGTTAAAATGTATTTCTTATTGTTAGCAAACAACGACGCTTCACGAAAAGCACTTGTTTAACCGACGTTTGATTATAGAAATATTCGCTTCCCTTGTTTTCGATCGGTTTTGAAGTACAACCGATCCCACTCCAGCAATCCAGAGTTAGAAATGCAAAGTAACTAAAGTATGAGACAAGGGTAAAAAGCAAAAGGATGTAAGTCATTTTCAAGTTATGAGTAAAACGCGTTTAAAGCTCCGGTACTAGGTAGGCTTTCACTGAAAAGTTTTTCTATGTCATGCTGTATAGCAACACCTAATAGGGCAGTTAATACTATCTCACGTCCGAGAACGGAGGAAATATTTTCTTACCATTTGTACTGGTTATCTTCAAAATTTTAATTTTGCACTTACGTCCCTTTGTATCTCACTACCTCATTTTTCCCGTAATGGCAATGTTTAGGAGAACTCGGGTATCTAACAATCACAAGACGAATAACTCGCAACACGTTTAGATTTTTATAGCAATCAGTTCAATAATAGGCTGTGATTCTTAAGTCTCATGGGGGAAGGTTGCCGGCGTCAATGAACCGGTTCCATAACTAGACCACGGAGATATTTCCCGTACCAAAGTTTGTGCAGACAATCAGCTAAAATTACTTCATCATATTGTTAATCTGTCAGAAAAGATTTCTACCATTCTCTTATTAATTATTCAGATTTTCATTTAGTTGTAACATGATTTGAATATTACTAATCAATTGAACGTGAACATTGACTGAAAAGAGTGCGTTTTCAAGAACAATTCCCCATACTTCATGTTTCATCATGATTCGTCACAGCAGTAACACCTATAAGAATATTCAAAATGACACAGTTGCTATTAATGGACCGCTAGGTGTATTCACGAATGGACCACCTGGCATAGTGGTTCCTTCATGGAAAATCGCAAATATTTTTGTAACTTCAGCTCAATTACCTTTGAAAATTGCTTAACTGTATTGAAATAATTATGATAATATAAAAAATCTCAATAATTCATGAAAACTCTTATACTGTATTATAATTTCAAGCCATTTTTTTAAATAAAATTGGTTAAAAAATTAAAACATAATAATACAGTTTTAAACACTTTTGCGCTCCAGAAAAATGCAAAAACTAGTAAAATATGGCTAGTGGACAAGTGAGAGCATGTAATGTTCTACAGTAGCTTAGAGAAATACTTGCATGAACCTTAACGAAGTTTGCCGCCAATATACAGTCCTGAAAGCAACTTTAAACAGTTGCATGGAAGATACAAATAATCTTGTTATTACCTTGGTCACTTATTAGAACTATATTCGGAGATAAGCTCTTCGAAATAGAAATATGATAAGTGAATCATACTTTAAAACTAGAGAAGACATTTTTGGAATTACTTCCAAAAAAATTGGGGGAATTGGCCTTTCAATAGGCTGAGAAAAATAAACTGTCCCACATTTTGAATTAAGACAAAAAGTCTGTTAGTACTATATTCTCTGGTAGTTTGAGGCTTAAGCTTCTGGTTTCAGTAATAAAATTGGCAATAAGTTCTCTGACATTTAAGAGTTCTTGCGTGGAACGAAAATTTTCAAAATCGGTTAAAAAAAATTCCCAACAGATCAAAAGAGGTTGAAAAGATATTAGCTAACAGTGTTGCACAGGTTGGGAAAATATCCAGTGGTGAACGAGGTGTGATGACAACAACTGTGTGTTGGGTGAGTGCTGGGGTGTTTTTTTATGTTCCTCTAATCCGACAAATAAAATATTTTAGAAAATAAATCTCTTTTTCTTTAACTTATTGTTATTTGAAGTGTTTATTGATCACCTGTTATAAATATTTGTAAGTTACGCCTTGATTTTTTAATTTGAGAATGTGGTCCATCGATGGAAACTCGATGGTCCATCCATAGCAACCGGTAGCCATGAATGAACCTCATGCTAAAATATTAATTATTAATTTTCATTCTTTATTTTTGTATATTTATCATGAAAATGAATATTATTATTAAAAGAGAAATATTATGAGAAATTACTCCTATACTTAACATTAAATCTGAGTTGGATTTCCTTTCTAAACGAGCTGATGTGTGCATTACATGACTTCCTTTTCTCCAATTTAATGTCATTTTCCCATTATTGGCAATTTTAATGTGATTCAATAGTTTACTCTCCAAATATCACCAACAGTGGCCAAATCAAAACCAGATTTTTTTTTTTTTAAATCGCCAAATTTGTCGCCAAGTTGGTGACAAAACTTGGCGACCAAAAGACTGGCGATATATCGCCAAGTGTCCACCAAATTATAACACCACTAGAGTTTACATCGAAATTAACAATGATTTCCCTCCAAAAAGGGGGCAAAAGACACCCTTAGGAACATCCGAATGCAACCAAAGGAGAAGGTGCACAACTAGACCTCACTAGGAGTACACGTACCAAATTTAAACTTTCTAGGACATACCGTTTTTGAGTTATGCGAGATGCATACACACATACGCACATACTCACATACATACGTACATACAGACGTCACGAGAAAACTCGTTGTAATTAACTTGGGGATCGTCAAAATGGATATTTCGGGTGTCTGTACGTTCCTAGTCATATATCCACGTGTGGTCGAGTCGAAAAAAAAAATAACATTCATTTGGGGGGAAGCAAAATAGAAATTAAGGTCGATTTTTGAGGGAAATTTTTTTCGCGAATACAATATTTCCTTTTTTGTAAAAGGAAGTAAAAAATCGAAAACTGTTATGTGGTTCATTGACGGCAACCTTCCCCTATTATTATTACTTTTTTGTAATTTATAACTAGTTGTAATTTCTTTCCAAGAGACCATATTTTTAGAATATTAATATAATTTTCTCTCGAGTAGGAGAGGTTTGGGTTTGATTTTTATTATTAGCTCTCTGGTTTGAAATTTACAGTGAACTTGACTAAATTTAATCGTGTTAGCTTCTCTTATTCGTTTTCGCATTCTTTTCAAAATTCTTTACGATTACAATTATGTAAATTTCTGAAAATAGGTTTTAAATGATTATGCTTAACCTGTAGGCACATTTTCAGGGCACTATATAATTTCTAAATGTTATTTTTCCAAGTTTAAAGCGAGACATGACAACGAACTAATACCATGGATAAAAAATACCATTTGTTTTACCAGCAAGTAAAAGTTTTTTGCCAAAATTCAGTACAGTTGGGACAAATATTTAAAGAAAATATCATGAAGTATTACTGCAATTCATGGTTGGTCTGTGTAGAACAGTAGAACAAATACATTTGAAACTATACTCGA
Organism: Uloborus diversus; assembly: GCF_026930045.1. Taxonomy (NCBI): domain Eukaryota; kingdom Metazoa; phylum Arthropoda; class Arachnida; order Araneae; family Uloboridae; genus Uloborus; species Uloborus diversus. Next base: position 70,842,507 of record NC_072736.1, on the reverse strand, counting down.
AAAAATGAAAATATGGTGCACAAAAATGCGATTCATTTCACCATCTAATAATGAAACTATCATTTTGCAATCTTTCCGCAATTTTTGTTTAATATTATTTTATTCGTGATTTTGAAGCCAAATTTTTACAGCAATAGATTGATTTTGGTTTTGTATCACAGAAGAAGAATGTACAATTGAAAATTCCTTAATAAAAATTATTTATTATTTTCATCTAATATTGAAGATACCGGTTTTTTTACCTCAGAAAATACCGGTATTTTGAAATAGCAAAATTGCTCGAAATACCGGTATTCGGTATACCGGTTTTGCAATCACTAGTTGAGACAATGTTATGTCACATGCAAATGTTTAAATTTTTCTAGCAATCAGTCCAATAAAAAGCTGTATTTCTTAAGTCTCATAATAGTTTCACAACCATTTTACTAAACACATAATACCTGCTGAAAGAGTAAAAAAGCAAAAAATGTAGCATTTGTATTCAAGTGAATCCTTGTGTAAGTGAGATCAATGCAATGTCACATTCAAATCTTTAGATTTTTACAGCAATAAGTCCAATTCAACGCTGTGTTTCTTAAGTCACATAATAGTTACACAAATATTTTATAAACATATAGTACCTGCTTAAAGTGTAAAAGCAAAAAAAGTAGCATTTGTATTCAAGTGATTCCCTGTGTAAGTTGAGACCAATGTTATGTCACCTGCTGAGTTTCTGGATTACCACAGACAAAGAAAATTTATTATTTCCTGTAATGTATACAATACAAAGAGGAAAACCTTTTCTGGAATATAAAGCATATCCCTCCCTCTTTCTTTGAAAGTTTCAGTTTGACAGTTTCATAAAATTTTTCTTCCTTTCTTTTCTCCGTTTCTAAAAGTAAATTCTTCGCTACTGATATTACAGCGATGACAGGAAACAACTTGTGAAAGAAAGATACTATGTATTTTGAAGAAAGTTTTGTATAACAGAAACTGAAGCATTATCTTATAGATATTATTCCTCCGTTCCTGTTATTTATGTAATTAGACAAACGGTTTCGGTTTTAATGTATCAGTATTTTCGCAGGTAGGTGTAATAATTTGTAGCTACTAGTTGCTCAGTTTCCGGAGTTAAGTTTATTATGTTGTTTGAAATAGCTTCTTGTTTTTCTCACATAACGCCATAGTAGTATTCTTCGTGGAATTTTTGTACCATGCACGCTTAGGTGCAAGCAATTTTAATTGTTACTCTGTATTAATTTTTTTTGGTTTGTTGATGCATTTAGACGATGCAAAGGCAGTGATTTCAAGTTAATCAAGCAATAGGCTTGGTCACACAGAAAAAGAGAAAATTACAGCGAATTAAACCAAGACATCTGACATGCTACCCAAATAGAGATAGAAGGGGAAATTATCTTTTACATGTAACGCCGAATAATAGACATCATGGAAGGTATAGAAAACTTGTGTGTGGATGTGTGTGTGTGTGTTGTTACGAGTCCACCTTACCTCATGCATTCTTAAAATTATGACAGAATATCACAAAATTTTACAAGTTATTCTATAACAGTTGCTAAAATATCCACAACAATTAAACGAATCGCATAAAACGTAGGAAACCCAACGGTGGACACCTATTTACTTACAAAATACATTTAAGTCAGTGAGAAGCAAAGGGTTGTAATTACTAAAACTAAAAATTTAGAGATTACTAGCGGAGGACTTTAGGAGAACTTCTTTGTTATGCGACAAGAGGTGGTGCTAGTAGTCCAGTCGAATTAGGTCATGAACCGGACATTCAAAAAAAAAAAAGAAAGAAAGAATGTGCACCTATACCAAGTTGTTCAGCTTCATGAGGAGATAACGTACCAAAAAGTCCCGTTTAAGCGTCGGGTTTGGGAGTTACAGAGGGGCAAAGAGGGGGCTCAAAATGCAGATTATCGATTTATTTCAGCTGTATCTCCAACACTATTCCTTTTCATAGAATGGTAATTGAATAGAAGTTGAAAATGGTACATATAACTAATATTACAAATAATATTTTTTTTTTTCAAAGATCTGTCTCTGGGGGGATTCCCCCCCCCCCAGTGTACAAATGAAAAAGTTTCCTTGCTCGTGTTTAATTGTTTTTAAAATAACATTTTTTGAGTACATTCCTTTTGCTTCCCCTCCTCCTCCACCCCCCCCCCCCCTGTTAATGAAATGACGGGCTTAATCGGGTCAAAATACAAATTTTTGACTTGTTTCTCTGACATTTCAATGTCTATTTCTGCCAAATATTATACCAGATTAAATTGAATACAGGGAAGTTCTTTAAAAACATGATCCAGATTTGGGTTTCGTGTGGTTTTTAGCTTTGTCTTGTTCCTCACCATGCGTTTCCGTAATTTGAACGATTTGTTTTAAGAATGTTTAGTTTTGATAATTGAAATACTTTACTTCCTTATTATTCAGGCTTCAAAATTTCATAAAAGGTTTTAATTTCCTGGTTATTAATTGATTAAACCACATCTTTAACTCTTCATTGGCCGAGTTTATAAGACGCTGGATTTTGTATGAAGGACGTTTAACTTCTTAGTTAGAATTTCATAATTTCAATAATGGGAATTATATGCTTGTGACAAAAACATATTTAGTGTGTCACTTTTTTTCCGATTTTATTTCACGTTCTACATTTTCTGCCATTTAAGCTCATTTCTCTTTTGCTAACATTATAGTCATACATTCGGGACAATTTTTTTAGGACCACGGAGAAATGTACCACATTACGGCTTTTTCAACAATTTAATTTTGTTCTTAAGTTTCATTTGTAAGGAAAACTTTCACAGAAATACCTTAATTTGGAGACAAAAAGGTTTTACATTTTTTTAAAAATAGTACATTAATGGAAATGCAAGTTCAAAAGTGAAAACCTACATTTTTCTTGAAGTAAACAGAAAATATATTTATGTTATGTCCCCTAGAAGAACAGAAGCGAGTCGGATTGAAATGTAAAAAGATAGGAACAGACGTTAAACACTTTGACGAATTTTGACTGTATAAGCGATACAAGAATTGATTATTCAACAGCATTCGATTGATTGTTAGTCTGAAATATGGAAAGATTATGAACGATCTCAATTAAAAACGTTGAGCGAAAATAGTACACTGAATTTCCGTAAATGATCGAATTTAAGTGTCAAAAATTGATGGCTACTTTCAGAACCAAAGCAGCACATCTAATGACATACTTGATAGTATTTCAACCACAGGAAGGGAGGGGGGGAGAGATTTGCAAGTATAATCTTTGATCTTGCCAAAAGAAAGGTTTTAAAAAAATCAGAGATTCTTTGTCATTTCCTTTTTTAAATGAAAGTAAAATGTTCGTAATTTTTTCTTAAACCTTTTCCAAAACATAACATATTATATATTTGAAAGCAAAAGTCTTAGTTTTTACTTTTGAAAATGTTCCAAGGGAAAAAGCATTTCGAACTTGAAAAATTCCAAAAATTACGCTTGAAAATCAAAACAAACATCGTTTAAATGAGTTATTTTCTATGGTGCATTTACTTTTTTTTCTGCACTCAACAGAGGTTATAGAAATAGGAGCGGCAAATCTGCTAAGTGAAGAGAAAACATAAATAATTTTTATAAATACTAACATATAAGTATAACATAACACTCAAAGTTATTATGTTTTATATATATGAAAACATAATAACTTTAAGCAGGCCCCGATTAACCTCTGAAGTTTGAAAGCTCCTTATCATTTCAGGGTCTCATAAGTTCTGCGTTGGAAATTTTTCGAAAACTTCAACTCACATTTAAATAAAATTCACTGTTGCTAAAGGTGTTATTTTTAAAAGTGACACAGAAAAATTCAGATTGATGTTTAACCTCTCCTCCTACCCGACAGATAGAATTTTTGTAAATTACATACGTTTTCACTGAAATTCTAAACAATAAAGGGTGGTTCGTTATTGAAACAGATTTGTCCTGTCACAAAATTGTTATGAAAGTGCATTGTAATAGTTCGGCTAAATTTGATCGAAACAGTTTTGATGTTTGCAGTACCTTTAAAAGCTGGATATGGAATTTTTAAGCAGTTTTTCAGTAACTTTTGGGTTTCCTGAAAATTCTGATTGGGAGCTCTAGCTTCCCGAGGTTTTCGGGTAATCAAGCCCTGCACTTAAGGCGCAACGTCTTACCTTTCAGATTTCAGAAACTACACCTTTTCTATACATTCAACATTCATTCCGACATCCGATTCACACTGAGACCCAAAAACAGACGTACAGAGCAGTACAATGCAAAACTGCAATCGTTAGCCCACCAAATTTTCTTTCTTTTTTTGTACTTCAAACTTTTAGAACCGATGTGTGTGTGTGTGCTTTCGTTTCTATATTTTAAAACTTTAAGGATTCCTAATGATTATTTCTGTGCATAGTATATTATTTTATTATTAAAAAGAATTTGTTTCGAATTCACCACTTGGTGACTCCTGTTAAGCTATTTTTATTAATTAAGATTCGCTAAAGTTCATAAGTAATACTATGTGTTGAGTTTCTATTGTTCCTCAAATTTTTACTAAAATATTACAAAAATATTTTCAGCTTTATATTTGAAGTATTGGTTTTTATTTAGTTTCTTAAAGTTTTTTGGTTTCTTAGGCCATGGAACCACCTAAGTGGTCTGACCTCCCCCCCCCCTTCCCAGCAGACCCCAGCATTGCTATGTCTGCGGGTACATAGATTCGAGCCTGCGTACAGGAGAATTAAATCTCAATGCCATCTCTACGCCATTTCAACTTAAAACCGCAAGAAAAAAACACTTCAAATATAGGATTACTATTAAGTTTCTTAGTATAATATCCATCGGCAAAAATGAGTCTATGAAATTTCATATTCTATAGCACAGCTCTAAAAAATCCAAAGAGAACTTCGGAGTTCATTTCTTATTCGATGAACAAATAAGTGTCAACGTTATTTTGGATTGAGATACGTATGATTAGGCCCGTCATTTCATTCACTCATGGGAGGGGGGGGAGGCAAAGGGAATACACTCGAAAATTTCATAAAAAAACAATAAAATATCTGCAATGAAATTTTTGCATTTGTACAATATATATATATATATATCTCAAAATCCGAAGGGGAGGGAGTTAATTCCCTCCCCCCCCCCTTAATGACAGATGTGTGTAAAAATAGTACTTGCAGTGTTTGTAATTTGTTCCATATTCAACTTTTATTCAATTACCCTTTCATAAAAACGAATAGTGTTGGAAATACAGCTGAAAAAAAGCAATAATCTGCATTTTGACCCCTCTCTTTTCGCCCCCCCCCCCCCATAACTCCCAAACCTGACGCTCTAACTCTTGGCCCTTTTTGGTACGTTATCTCCTTATGACACTGAACAACTTGGTATAGGTGCATGTTTTTTTTTTTTTTTTTTTTTTTGAATGTCCGGGTTCGGCCCTTTTTCGACCTAATTTAACTGCACTACTAGTAGCTCTGGTAGGTGCTGATATACAGCAAGATTTAGAGAAATATTTCAATGCAAGTCTACCTAGAAACTGAACTTTAAACGGTTTTACTCGAAACTAAAAAGTCCACTCACATCCCTTTGCTTCTCACTGACGCCATTAAACACTGAGGTAAAATCTCAGCTTAATCAGTACATACGCAACTGAGCGAAAGTAGTTCACAACTAATTGACAACAGCTCATAAATTAAATAAACAGGTTTGAAGCATATTCTATAAATACTATCAGAAGAAAATGCAGAAATATTCCAGAAAATTCCAGAGCTGTATGACAGAGTCAAATAGTCACAAAGTAACGAAATATGGCGGGTTTACGCCAAAAAGAAAGACATCTTGGCGATATTTTGCCAATTTCATCTTCGCAAGTCAATATAGCTCAGTTTAAAAAAATGGTGCAATTCGAAATTAAACTACTCACGGTTAAAGTATCAAAAACTAAGTCAACTTTAAATGGAAAATAATGGAACAAACGAAAAAAGTTTCAAAATTGCAACAACAAGAAAACCATAAAAATATCACATTTTTGAAAAGTTTTGTTAATTGTGTATATGGTTGCTCTGAGGATTCAATATTCAGGCAGGAGATAATGTATTTAATTCTGCTTGTGCTCTCAGAAAAAAAATGGGTAAGTGTAAACACACACAGAAAAATATGTCTTACCTTTTTATGGTAGTGCATTAAAAAATATGCTTCAAATGGATTCATGGTTGTTGACAGATGCAAATTCTTCTTCGAAATTAAATTTATAAAGCAGGTAAGCACAGCATGCAAAAGAATGTTACAAGAAATTATTTTTCCTCTTTTTATAGGGGATTTTAAACAATTTTCTAGAGTGAAAAAGAAAACTCATTTACTTTATAAATAAAAAAAGGTCGGAAAAATATGTTTATAATGGTGAAGTAAAGCAACTTCTCTTACTGTTAATGCATTTTTTCGTTATTTGTAGTGACAACTCACATTTTTGGATAGTGTGTTTTTAAAAAATAGTTGGAATAACAGTGTCATGTTTAGATTTAAGGAAGCGGTTTTGTCATAGGATTTCTTTTTAATCTTATAAATCATCTTTTACATTTTTTTTTTCGGAAACGTCTTTGTATCCATAAGTCCACTTCTTATGCTTATAAATGTTTGACTTTCATATCAAGAATATGCATCATATGCTTTTCAGTTACTTTTAAAAAAAATTGAAATGAAGTACAATGCCTAGATTGTACTAAAGATTCATGCTTTTTTTTAAATTAATTGTTTCTATGTAATCTTTATTTTCAGCAAACACTAAAAAAATGTGTAAGGTTACCAGTTTTTGTAGATGTAATGTTACAAGAATTCTGAAATGTATTCTATTATTTTAAAAACTCAAATTGTTGTAGGAACATTGCACTTTGGTTTCAGTAGAATACAACGCGCATGCGTAAATATCAGAATCAGTACACAGCAGGTAAACTCTTACTAGCGAAACAAAATCCGTCATTGGTGGCAAAGAGATAAAAGTTCTTGCTCTGCCTTTTATCTGGTATTCAAGTTCGGGTCCCACTCAGGTCATTTCCTTTCTTAGTGCAATAAAAATGTCTTGTTTGTACATTCAAATGAATAAATAATTGGTGTATATTGGTCTTGTTAAAAAGCATGAATTTGATAAATCGTTCAAGAAAGTAAGATGAAAGCTAAATTTTTGTTTATGTGTAACCTTTCAAGCAATTTCTCTGTAAGCATGCAAAAAATTTCTGGTGTAACCTTACGTAAAAATGAGCGAAACGTTACGCTATAGTTACTTTACTATGGTGTAACATTCTACTAGCGATCTGTAACTTTACACCACTTATATCAGTTAAGTTACTAAAGAGCAGTGGAGGCAGTTAAGCTGTCACCGATTTTATGGAGTAAATTTACACAACTTTTTACTGTGAACGAGCCAATCTTCCAAATTTTTACATAACTAAATATATTTTACATGTAATATGCCGACAGTTCGGTTATCCCATCGGACTGCAGATCCAACAAACTAGTAGCTAAAGTAAATTAAGCTGACCCACGAGAGTAAAATACCGCCCCCAAGCCAGGGCTAAGACAGAACTGCATGCAAGATACCGATAGCCCGGTGACCACATCCTAGTTTCGTCCTTATGATGGACTCAACTCAGCTACAATGAGATGATATCTGCCGCCAATTCTTTTATTTATAATTAAAGACTGGTGAGTACCTAGCAAGGGCGAAACTGCAGTCTTTGGATGTAATAACCGAGATGTTGTTATCTTGCATGTAGTTCTGCTTTAGCTCTGCTTTTAAGTGCGGAAACTTACTGCTTAATACATATATTTTAGTTTCAAAAATTAGTTTAAAAAAAACGATACATCTGCAAAGGGTTTACAAATTTATGTTGTCACTTTCGCTTGCATTATTTTGTATTCCTTCCGCTTTGTGACGCGTTTTTACTTTCTGCATGCCAAAATGAAGACAACTTCAAAAAATCTCAAATTAATTTTTCGTTGTAACTAATATTTGATGTTTCGACAACTGATACATTCTTAATGTAACTTTAACAGCCAACGTAGTAATTTCCACAATATGAGTCGAAAGTAAATTAACTATTAAACGAAGAAAGGGAAGGAATAAGAATAAGCATAATTCATGCGGAAAAAAAAGACAGCTATCTACCACCAAAAAAGACGTAAAAGAAAAATGTCTTTGCGAACAACGAGCTATTAAATAAGTTAATTAATTCGAAGCAAAGACGTCTTTAATTGAAAAAGGGAGGAAAAAAAGTTTTTCATTAATGTGCTTTGAAATGGAACCGTAATTTTCTTTCACAGTTCGTAATGTTTTCTCTTTTCCTTTCTTGTTTTGACGACAAAACACGACATGAGCATTAGGGTGGGCCGAAAAAACTTTTTTTGGAAATCTGTTTTTGGATAGTGCGGAAAAGTTGCTATATGGGCCCGTTATTACCCATAAAAAATTTCGCTAAATTTGTTTAATATTTAGCCGGCGCTATTTGACCTCGAAAAACTGAAAAAAAGGGCAAAAATGCACTTTTTTCAAAAAAAAAAAAAAAAAAAAAAACAGGGAGGGGGTCGAAAATAAAAGTTTGAAGCTATTTTCAGCAAACATTAGAAGTATCTGTCAATGAATTAGTTGAAATCCTCAAAGACTTTTACACATTTCGTAGAATATTTAGCAACGCTCCTTTAAGACTGAAACATTGGAAAAATGAAAAAAAAAAATAAAAGTAGTTTCGAAATAAGTAAGTACTGAAATGTTACGCAATACGTTATTTAGAAAAACAGTGAAAATTCAATCAATTTTATGCGACATTTGTACGCCAATTTTAAAAATGCACACACTCAAATAAATAATAGTTACATAAGATGCTAATTTTTTAATCTTTTGTTCCAATTGTTTCTCCTGGATAATAAACGGCGCTCAACTACTTCTATTATTCCTAAGATTATTTTATAACTATTTTATATATATTTGACAAATAGAGCCCTTGAGTATTAAAAAAAATGTGAATCCTCTGAAGTCCTTTAAACCGATTAATGAATTGAACTCAAATATTCTTCTTTTTCTCAAGCCATTTCTTCCTCTCGACTTTATGACCACTTAAGAGACAACCCCCCCCCCCCCCCCCCCCGACCAGAAATGCTGTAATTCTACACCTCCACAGCTGGGAATTAAGCAATTAAAGGGGTCTTCTCTTGCGTCCAATGTCCACAATGAGTTGTCACTGAGGCATCTTATACTGGAATTGGACGGTTGCACAAAGTGGCCACATTCATATTCTGGAGCTATCGAACAACTTCTTAGAGATTGTGAAAAAAATCCGGTGGTCAAATTTGATAAAATTGACTGCAATCTTCAGGTTTTGGACATGGAAGATATAAAAAAATTAAATACTGAACAACAATATTTGTATAGAATCTGTCTTGGCGTAAAAGATGGTAGTTGTCCTTCAAGCGTGGCTGACAGTAGCCCAGGCAAACTCAGTCAGTCATGCGCGATGACTGACAACTACAAACCGTCTGTTACGCTTGTATATAGGCACTCCAACTCCATCAGAAAACCTTACAATGCTTGTAAAGTATGTAATTTTAGTTTATGCTCCAATGTGGTTTGAAATAAAAATGAAACCGAACTGCCAGTACCGCGCCCAACATTTTTGGAAAATGATTTCACTTGCAAGGCAGTTTCCAGACAACGTTAAGGACATAATTTTCAGAGTTCTCTCAAGTAATGCATATTTCGCTCATCCTGAACAGCTACTGTTGACAATGTTGTTTGACTCAAGAAAATACATTCGGAAATTAGCTGTTTGGCGCATTCTGAACTCTAGAAATAAGAAGACGAAGAGCTCGGATGGTGTACGATTTTTTAATCGTCCTAAACTCAATTTTGAAGCCGTTGATTATGTTGATTTAGTTGATTGGGCAAACTGTGTTGTAACAGAGCCACCTCTTACAATGCATCTAAAAGACCAACCATGGAAAACAATGTGCAAAGAACATTCTACAGAGTTTACTTTCGAGAAATTTCCCTGTCACACGCAAGCTGTGAAACGTTGTGTGAAACTAATAACCGAAGCTGCAATAAAAGTTCGTGGTTAAACTGCACAAGATGGATACATTCGTGCTAAACTTCAAGCTAGGAAAGAACTTCCATCTTTGATAACAAGGGACAATATTATTCAAAAAAATAATATTCATTATGCATGAGGTATTACAGATCAAATTTGAAGATTTCTTTTTTAAAATTTTATTATCTATATATGTAGTTCTTGAAAATGTATGATACTATTGCGTGATAATAATTACTATGATTAATGGCGCTATTTAATTAATTAGTCTATGATTTAATTTTGAAAAATAATTTTCACATTGGTTTTTAAAGAAATTCAATATTTTTTTCATTTTTCTCCAATTTTTGATGTCGGAAAGGAGCGGTTAAATGCTAATTAAAATCAATGAAACATTTTATGGGCTCGAATTTGCTCATTATATAACATTTTCGGTGCATTCCAGCAAAATATTTGGAATTCAGTTTTATTTAAAAATTTCGACAAAAATTCATTTTTCTCTTTTTTTTCGGTTTTTCAGTGTCAAATAGCGCCGGCTAGATATTTTTTAATATCCAAGAAATTTTCTGTGAGTGCTAACTAGCTCACTACGCAACTTTTGCGTGCTATCCAAAAATTGATTTCGAAAAAAAAAATTTTTCGGCTTATTTCGGCCCACCCTAATGAGCATACAGTGTATTTTTGAGAAAGAAAATTATTTATAAATTTTAAAGCATACGTCTAAACGTTAAGTTTGAAAGAAAAATTCAATTTTGTTTTAAATTTGCGTGTTAGTAAATTCACGATTAATGTAAAAAAGTAATGGAATTTGTTCAATGATCGGCTTACTAAAAATATTAATATACACTAGATGGCCAAAAGCATTGGGACACTTTCAAAAACTCACATTTTTACGGATTTCTCGAGAAATAAAAAACCAATTGTTTGGTTTTTTTTTTTCACATAAACGGTGTACTCCAGCTGTCTTTTTCCAATAAAAGTTAAGTCTATTATTCATTAGGGAACCAGTAACAAATTGAGGAAGCAAATAAGTTAACGAACTGTGTAGAATTTACTTTTATATTTTCGTGAACGTATCTCTTATATCCACGGAGATATATGGATTATTTCCAAAATGCAAATTTTTTCGAAGGTTTTCGGCTCATAACATGCAGAGTTTTCCGTCAAACGTTACCAAACTTTCAGAACATATGACAGCATATAAAAGAAACATAATAATAAATGTAAAGTTAAAATATTGAAAATTGGATGAAATATGAATGTTCAAAGCAATTAATTTTTCACTGCGCATGCGCGAAAGATAAGCAATTTATAACCTTCATAATCCAACGTCCAGATAGATCCTGCAACTCGTAAAACAAATCCACCTCGATATCTTTAAAATTAAAAAAGATATCAGCGATCTAATGAGCCGAATTTCAGTAATTCTTGGATAGCGTGGGTTTTTCATAAATCTCTAATCACCTTTAGTTAACTTCTCCGGTTCAAAAATATTTTTTGCATTAAATTACTTTCACTCTATTCTTAAGCAAGCAGTAATTTATGAAAGATATTTATTTCATTCCGGCTTCGAGCCTACTTAAAAGCTACCATCAATATGTTTCTGAAACATAAATAGCAAATAATATTTAAATCATCATGAGCATCTCATTACTTTTTCAAGTGTTTTAAAACCGCTTAAGTGTTAAAAATCTTGATATGTATGGGGAGGTTGTGGCTAGTTGTTACGCGGGGTAAGTTGTGACATTCCAATATTAAATGAACTGCAACAGGGACACACCCTTTTCTCATACTAGATGACAACTTTCATTCTTTTGGCTCCATCACCGGTCCAAGAAGTGCTTACAATCAGTGGGAGAGATATTGCGCACGAAAACATTGATTTCGTTTTCTTTAGTATGTATTTTTTTATTAATTGCATTTTTATATGAAACCAAACCCTTTCTGAAATCTTAATACCGTCTAGGAGACGTTAATGACACTACTTTAAGTAAGATTGGTTGGGGGAAGTGGGTCACTGGGACAAGTGTGTCACCCCCCGAAAACTGAAATGAGGGTAAACTTGTCAAACTTTTTGCACTGATCATGTTGAATTTCATCAGAGTGATTGGTTTTGCATATATTTGGGCTTTATGGAATTTTTTTCTAGGTCAGAGCACTTAGTCAAAAAAATTCTAAAAAATTTCTTTTTGCGAGTTCAAGCATCATTTTTCAAAGTGTTTCCTGGTTAGTTTTTATTATTTTTTTATGATAAATAATTTTTCACGTATATTTTAATTTAAAGTGCATACAGCAACAAGAACTCCTGTATGAAATATTATTAACAACTATTTAAGAGGAGGGTTCCACTTACCCCGTAAATTTTTACTATAAGGGGTAAGTGGGTCCTCGTATAATAATTGGGATTTCAAAAACAAAAGCAACTCAGATGAAATATTTCTATTAGTGAAATACAAGACACTATGACGACCTAGTAGGCATTGATAGTTCAGCTACAAAAACTGCTAAAGCTGGTGATTATGTATATGTTAAACTTACATCAAAGTAAACCATAAAGTAGGTCTAATGTTCGAAGTTGATGATACAAATTAAAAAATACTGTTGAATTTGAAAGAACAAATGGAAATAGTGAGTTTTTATTGGCATGGTGCAGATAATGTTTTAATAATTACTGAGGATGGTGTAGTGGTTTTCCTTAGCCAACTTTACATAGACGCAGTCATTTAGCGTTTCTAATTTCTTTTTGAAATTAAAGTTTTGGCTAATTTATCGAAGTTGATCTTAATCAAATGTATTACGTTCATTAAACACACCTTTAATGTAAAAATTAGATATGTACCTATAAGCTTTCCATACATTTCACAAATGAAATTGATTTGTTTTTTGTTTTAAAGTTTTCTGTGATGTAGAGTTAACAGAAATAAATATCTCATAAATGGATGCATTTACAAAATAATAATTTACACTAAAAATCTACATACTTTATCATGTAAGACCCCCTACCCCTTTTTTCAGATATGCTTCATTTAAATTTAAATAATAGGGGGGAGGGGTGACCTATTTACACCTTACTATGGGGTAAGTGCGACATCAATCCGATTTTCAAAAAAAAAATGTAATCGTTCAGAATAGTTAAAGCATTATTTTAGAAAAAAAATGATGAACTTTTGTTTATTAAAGATGTTCAAGATAAAATAAGACAATAAGTTTAAATTTTTTTGTTTCAAAACTTTTTGCCCAAACCAGCCCTTCATGATTATATACATTAAAGTTATGCAAACATGTATTGTACCATTCATACGGAATAAGAAAATAAATGACACAAAATACTTTTGTATAAGGTTTCAAAAACGAACTATTCTCAAAAGGTATCCCACTTGCCCCAACCAACCCTTCATGATTATATACATTAAGTTCTGCAAACATGCATTATACCATTCATACGGAATAAGAACAGAAATGAAACAAAAAGGGGCAAGTTGAACTGTGGCAGTTTGGCAAATATTTTCCGAAGCTGGTGAAGGAAAAGTAATCCATGACCATGATGACGACTGCTATTTTAGCAGATTGGACAGCAAAAAATTCTTTAAAATAGTAACTGGGAAAACGGCAAGTATTGAAGAGAAAACAATCACTTACAAGAAGGAAAAAAAACATCCAATGAAAAATAAAAGCTAAAATAATGACCGTTTATTGAAATTACAAAATAATAACAAATATACATTACACATTTAAAAATACTAAATTAGTTTTACTGGTTAAAATTTTTAAGGGAACAATTGTCTCTGTCACTGTAATAACGTACCTAGTGTGGGGTAGGTCATTACAAACTATATGCTCATAATTTTTCACACATGAAATTTACGTTCAGGAGCAATTCATTATTAATATCTATAGTAAGAGTCTAAAATTAATATAGTAAACTTTAAATTAGGTTTCAAGAAAATACTTGCA